>NC_137502.1:31609555-31727055 GCF_041902795.1 Electrophorus electricus | reverse complement strand
GGTCGCACATCGCAAATACTTTTGTAAACCTGAACAGCTGAAGTGAGAAGCCAAAATGTCTGCAGCGCGGTGGAGCTGTACTTTCGTTCGTCTGGCTCTGTAACACAATACCACAGTACACTGTTAAAAGCTGTGTGATGGCAATGCAGGCCTGGAAGAAAAGACTGCTTTAATAAGGTGCAAGCTTGCTCAGAATCAGCGATGAAGAGGCAGCCTCAGGACATCCCGTTCTTTATTTATTTCCAAGATTTTTAGTTTTATGATGTAACGTTTTACCTTAATGACTCTAACATGAGCTTTGTTGTGACTTCTTCATTTTCTCTAACTGCTCATATGGTACACGTGTGAGTTTCAGCCCTGTTTTGGCAGCACCTGATGTGTTGCGTACCTGCAGTCTTCCTCAATACACCATTTCTTGCTAGTCCAACAGGAATAGTCGGGGGGCATTAAGCAGTCTTCTACAATCGGATGCCTTTTTGAGCTGTATGTGTAGTTCGGTAGTGGGGTATTTTATCCTGGGATGACTTTCTGACATGTGTGGCTTCCTGGTTACACAGTGCTTGTGCTTTAGTCATGGGTGTGGGTGAGAGTCGTTGGCTACTATTATAAAGTCTCAGTAGTTGATCAGGTCCATTAGGATATTTGTGTTTGGTTTAATTTCTTGCATATGTTCTGGAACAGGCCTGTAAAACAAGCCCTGCCGTTTCTCCAGACCTACAGACCTAGCTGGATTTTCCACATTCATTGCATGTTTCGTGATGGATCCGATACCTGTGTGGTGCCTGTATCACTGAAACGTACACTAGCTGCTTTCTGACCAGAACAGATTAGCGAACCTAAAGTACTTTTTCCACACCCCGGGCACAGCAATAACAGGTTAACAGTTGACCGGGAAAGTGTGATTTGCCATCCAACTGGTAACCGTCTGTTTTGATATTACCCAAGAGCAGTGGTTCCCTTCCAACTGCACGGCCAGTGTGCATGTCATTAAAGAATGTTGTAAATTAGCCCGTAATCTGTAACTATTCAGAATGTGAACACTGTCCTCTTAATCAGATTGAAAACCACTCGGATGTATTTAAGGAAGCTGCTGAAGTTCCTACAGCTCCCTACTCCCCCGACCTCCTGGGGTGCATTCCAGGCCACACCTGGGGTATTAGAAAGCAGTGCAATGAACTAATGCACCACTGCAGCCTGAGCCATCTGCCCTGCCCTAACCTGGCGTCCAGAAAGACCGCTGCAAGGCAAAGTACAGACCTGGGGGGTTCTGGTGCCTGCACAAGGAATAACAACCACCACAGCACCATGCCACTCCCCTGTGCACTCCCCCCCCCCCCCCCCCCCAACTGCCCCAGACAGGCACTCCATTGTTCCTACCACAGAGGCAGAGAGGCACGGGGAAGCAATCCCATCCCGGGCATGGAATGGCAGTGATTTGGGTGCTTACTACCAGCTTAATATGCAGAGGCTGTGCCAGGCTTGCACTGGCATAGCTGGACCTTTCAACGCCTCCCCTATTAATCAGATGAATAAAGACGCCATAAGGGTTGAATTTAACCTCCCCCCCCCCCCTTTCTTTCTTTCTTGCTCTTGTTCTTCATCACAGCCACGTCTTCCTCGCCTCATCTGGCCCCTGATTTGGAGCAGGCCCGGCCACAGACCAGCGGCGAGGAGGAGCTGCAGCTGCAGCTGGCACTGGCCATGAGCCGAGAGGAGAGCGAGAAGGTGAGGACCGCACGGAGCGCCTTCCCTGCCACTCCCACGCTGCCACACTGGCTGCCCGTGAGCCAGGGGGTGGCATCGGGTGGCATCAGATCATCAGTATTTGAGGGTTTGTTTGTTTTTTTTAAAGAACATGCTGCTGCTATTGTTTTTGGGGGGTTTTTTTTGTTTGTTTTTTAAATTATTTTTTTATTTTTTTATGTTTTCTGTATAAATACAGAAGACATGTCACTGACCGATTCCTTGGCTTGCTAAATGTCAACAGTCTGAATCGCAAAATTTCCACGATTTCAAATGTTACATTTTTAGGACATGCTCTTGTCAGCAGCTTTGAGCTACTGTCCATGACAGTTTATCTATTTCATGCACAACGGCAGTCTTTCATGCGATATTGTCCTCACGATTTACACTTGCTTTACCCTTAGTTTAGAAAGACCTTTAAACCCTAAGTGGGCATTAAGGTTTTAGTGTGTTATATTGGTATTGGCAGATTTAGAAGTAGCAACTGAACTGGCCCTGAACTAATATCAGCGCATAATTTAATGTTTTGGTGGTGTGTGTAGTGTAATGACCTGTATTAAACATATGCTTAGCACATGGAGTGAGAGCACTAGCATCCTCCATATGACTGAACTGATATTGCTGGCCTGCCAAATCTGGCCGGAGGGCGGTGAGCAGTAGCAGTGGACTGGAGCACTGATTCAGTGCTCAGCAGTCAGATTGGTGAGCCAGAGTGAAGCTAAAGAAGTGAATAATCCATACATGTGTTTGTGTGTCAACACTTCAAGTCACATAATAGATTAATTTGTTAAAAGAGAAATCATCCATTTTTTAAAAAAATGACAAAAAAAAAAAATTAGGTTTAACCTATACACTCACTATCTATGTACTCAGTTATTATGAGAAACTCTGACCTATCATGTATTTTCCTTGGTGTAACACCTGATTCAGCTTGCCAGTAAAGAGAGACCACTACTTTGTGGTAGTAGGGACAGGAGCGGGGAAGCTCACCCCTAACACCCATACATCATCTCCTCTAGCCACCTCCTCCGGCGGATATCGATGAGCAGACCCAGCTTCAGATTGCAATGAGTCTCAGCAAAGAGGAGGCTCAGAAGGTACTGCTCCTCCAGGAAAGGCCGCTGCGCCTCACATCCTAACCTCCGCCCTGCTTCGTCGGCTCAATGGCTTGGTTACGTTTACGCCTGTGTGTGTGTGTAACGTTGCATGTGCGGCCCACTTCCCTTTCCTGCTGCTTTGGCCATGCACCCCCTGCTTGCCAGAGGAAGAGCATGCATGCTTTCTCTTCGAACAGACGCAGGCCGTCTGTTTCATTAACCAGCTTGCGGTACGTCTCTCTGTGTCAGCCTGATGGGAAGAGAAGGCTCACTCGCTCTCGCTGTGCCCGAGAAAAGGGCCCCCAACTTCTCTTCGGGCAAAGCCACGTTTTCTGTTTGCCTTGATATGCTGCCTAGCGGATAAACCCACTTACCAACATGCATGACATGAGTGTGCCAGTTGTCATGACCTAACACTTTTTTTTTTTCTCTCTCTCTCTCTCTCTCTCTCTCTCTCTCTCCCCCTGCTTTTCTTGTGCATGTCTTCAGAAAAAAGCTCCACCTCCTGCTGCTACAGCGGATATGGATGAGGAGACGCAGCTCCAGATTGCCCTGAGCCTCAGTAAGGAGGAGCATCAGCGGGTAGGGCCCCAGGGAGCGTGGGGTGGGTACGGACAGCATGTACGTTTCCCATATCCCCAACATGTACATCCTTCTGAAATCTCATCTGTTCTCAAGCACTGTTCCTGAGTGCCGTTTTTCCTTTGATGCCTTCTGACTGGATAATGCCCTACACCCTTTTCCAGTTCCTCCTTTTGCTAAAATACCACCTGCTAGGTCAGGAGTGTCCAGTCTGATGAGTGTATCTGCAAGTTTTTAACTCAACCAGGCACAATCAAAAATGGTCAGCATTTAGAATCAGGTGTAGCACCTGTTTGATCTTGAACACCTGCAGCCACAAAAGACAGGACACTCCTGTCCTGTCCACACAAGAGAGGACACTCTTTTGTTTTCAGCAAATCCTGCTCCTCGTCCTTTTCTCTACCTGACCTCAAACTACCTCAAGATCTGTGTCAGATTTGTACAACAGAAGCCCTTAGTGAATTGTCAGATGACATTTCTTCATATCTGTGACCTGAAGAATCGCTGCGTTCCTTGGTGCTTTGACCTCTTGCAGTGCACATTTTTGATGGCGTGCAGAGGAATGAGTGTGTGTGTGGAGGAAGGAGTGTGTGAAAACGTTCTACGGTGTCAGCCCTAACATGTTTTCTGTGTCAATGTTTCATCCGCGGGTTGCCAGGAACAACAAAGTCGCCTGGGAGATGAGTCGTTGCTCCAGAAAGCTCTTGAGGAGAGTAAACGAGAAATGGAAGCTAAAGGAGGAGGGGTATGAAATAATGACAGTCAACCATTTTTCTCTGACTGTTTTAACAGAATTTTTTAATTTGCTTCTTGGTATGGTTTCAAACTTGCTTTGCAGATTATTCATTATCATGTAAAAAAATTTTTTTTTTTAAGTATAATATAGGGACATGGATTATGAATTCAAAGCCTATTGAATATGTGAGCTTTTTCAAAAGAAGTTCCCAGATAACCCCATTGCAGATTTTGTGACTATTCAGAAGTGTATGCTGAGCGGTGAGGAATGACCTACAAAAATGTCTTGTCTAAAAGTGTTACTTTCTCCTCCCCTGTGGCAGTCTGCCATGTTGGATCTTGTGGATATTTTTGCTTCAGTTCCTGAAGCGCCCCCTAGTGCCAACCAATGGGATCTGCCTGTAGCTGGAGCCCATTCCCAGGCTCCTGGCCCTCTGAGGTCTGACCCATGGGATTCTCTGGGTAAAACCTTCTAAATTCCTTATTACACTGTATCTTTCCTTTCTCTGATATAACTGAAACTTTCAGAAACCAGAAGTCTTCTTTACTGGTGTGTCAAGAACCAATATTTTCAAACAGAACCAAGTTCAAGTCGGGGCATGGGCAGCCCCTGGATGGCACCTGCTGGATCCAGCATTCACTCTCAGCCCTGGAACCAAGGGCAGCGTCCCCCTGACCCATGGGAAACCCCTCAAAATGTCCATAGTTCGGTTCCTCCAAGCCAAACCTGGTTTTCACCTGCATCAGCTGGTATAAACATGCCATTTGATTGTCCTATTTAAATACAAGCTTGTAAAAAAAATGATGCATACCATATAAATACTATACATTTTATTCATGTCAATGTGTGGCTTTTAGCAGCCAGAGGGATAGATCCCTTCTCTCCTGCATCGGCAGACCAAAAAAGCTCTGCTGGCCGAATCAAACCCTCATACCCACGCCCTGGGAGTCCCACAGGTAATTACTGTAGCATTTGCTTACCTTACCTTAACCATTTTGTTTAATCATATTTGATTTAATTTTAAGATTTTCTTAAGCAAAATCTTGCATCGCTTCTTGTATCAAATAATACGGATCACGTTTTCTTTATTATTAGACGGAGATCTTTTTGATGAGGCCATGGATGGAGGTCAGGTGACTGTTAATGGTCGTAGTGAGGAGAGCCCGGAGTTATTTGATCTGACCCGTCTGGGAGAGCATCTAACCGAGACATCTCAAAGCAGCCGAACCCCAGAAGACTTCCTGGGTCCCTCTGCAGCCTCACTTGTCAACCTGGACTCTTTGATCCCTTCAAACCCGTCTCCTAAAAGCTTAAACCCATTTTTATCAGGTATGACCAAAGTAGAATGTTGTACCATGTACTTAAAAAAACATTATAGCTCCAGCTCTATTTAAAAGGTATTTGTTTCCCCTCATATTTTTTCTCTCTCTCTCTCTCTCTCCCTCCCTAGGTCTGAATGCTCCCTCAGCCACCAATCCATTCCAGAACGAACAGCCACGACTCACTCTTAATCAGATGCGTCCCAGCTCTGTGTCTCCTGCTCCCGCCTCGCTGCCGTACAGTGCCTCTCTGCCCTTGCCTGCCAGCAACCAGCCTTCCTCCTTACCCAGCTCCTTCACCGAGCCTGCGCAAGGACCCATGGACATGCCTGGAAACCTGCCTCAGCCTCTGCTCCCCTTCTCATCAGCCTCCACACGGGCACAGCCAGATCTCAGTCAGAACCCCTTCCTATGAGGGCCAGATTGGGCCTGAACATATGCTTGCTGGCATGAATAACAGTGCTTGCAATTAGTGACGATCTAACCACACAGTTGGTTGAAAACTGGAACTCCCCATTTACAGACACTACAGTTTTATATTGGCTTAACTGTTTTCACAGCCTTTGGGTTTGGCTCTTTGCTATTGCTACTCATCCAATATCCAAGGAATAAGTCTCGGCACTACAGGATTTTTCCTTTATATTAATTTTCAACAAATGGCACAAAATAACAAATTACGAATTCATGATCTAATCCTATTTTCCTTCTGACTTTCGGTCCATTAGCATTGCTTGAGTGCAATGACCATTAATTTTCATTAATAATGCATTATGAAACGCAGCTCTAAAACCTCTACATTTTGCATCTTCACTGACTGCTTTCTAGGTCTACTTAGGATTCCTCTATTAACCTATAGACTTCCTGCCCCACTCTCCTATTATGCACTACAGTTGACTTGTGTCTGAGCTAAAGAGCATGGAAGCTAGCCAACACACCCATCCAGATCTGAAACCCACTCTGTAAGGGGTCTCTCTAACTGGTGTACCACATGAAAAGAACTACTGTTTTGGTGGCCAGTTACTTGGCAACAAAATCTGTTGATTTACCCCCCCCCCCCCCCCCAATGGCCATTGAAATTAGCTGCTAAATGAACATGCGTCAGTAAAGGGAATGAATTTACTATGGAATTTAGCGTGAATCAAAGCAACACTGATGAAATGTATAAATGGGAGACTGTTACCTATGAAGTATTTCTCAAATATAGGAATGTAAAAGCAACTTGGATCTGACACTTATTTTGGCATTGGGCAGAATTAGTTTCCTTAATGGTTGTGGGTAATGTGCTGCATTACTTACTCTATCTTGAAATACTGATCACACTTTTAATGCTGACAAAAACAAAAATGACTAATGTTCAGGTCCATAAAAACAATGTAATTTAATCCAACAGTAATCTTTCTGTTTAGAAAAAAAAAAGACAAAACTTCTTAAAATAGCATCCATCTTAGACATGCATCAACAGAATTTACCATGTGGTTGTGAATCACACAACCACAGCTTGAACTTAGCATCCTTACAGCCCTCAAGGCAAGACTGAAATCAGTGACCTCCTCCTTACATCAGTGCTTGGGAGCATGCTTTCATGAATAAGGTAGAGCTGACCACTGCTTCTCTGTCAGAGGAAAACAGAATTACAGCTGAGCAGGAACATGATGCAACCTTAGAAAAACATCAGCCCCCAAGCATTTTCCTTAAGCCTGATGTTTCTATGACGTGTAATGGTGTTCTTGTTTTTATGATGGCATCATTGTCTTTTTTGAGACTTGTGCAAAGTTCAGCTCAAGCGGGTTGCAACGAGTCCAGCCATTTGAGCACCTCCTCAAGGCCCTCGCCAGTCCGAGCACTGAGCTTCAAAGTCGTGATGGACTGAGGGGCACAGGCAATGATGTCATCCATCCTGAAAAGTGATTTCATTTCCACAAGAGACATAGTGCAAGGAAGGTCACTAAAAATAAAGACAAAATTATTATTAATGTTTGCGATGAGGGGAAAAACATAACACTGAAAATCTGAACTGTCATGAAAAAGTAAGGTGTGACAATTCCAAAATAATGCATAGGAGAACAGTCTCTGGTTTTACATCAAAAGCACAGGCGCCACAGACACAGCCTGAGCAGTCTGACCTCTTGTTAAACAGCACAAGCACAGAGGCAGTCTGAAGTGGTTCAGCAGCAAGAACATTCAACAGTTGGACACAGGAGGCAGAAATCTGTGTGATGTTGGCAGAATCCACCATATACTGAAGACATAAAGGACAATGTATTCGTTACAAAAGACATCTGGAATGTACGAAGAACAAACATGTCTATATATATCACCCATGCTGAATGGCTTAAGCAAAGAATTAACCAAACTGTACAACAAAATGATTTTGTTTTTAATAAACTGTTCGCTGTTCTCAATGCTGAAGGGTATAGATTTTCCCCTATTGACCCTTGCTTATGAAGTGTTCTGTACAGTACAGCTATTCGTATTGTATAAATACCATGTATTCGCAACACGCACAATAACAGTTGTGCAGTCTGTGTAATAGCTAGGCCAGATTGGGCCCATGCAGCCTCCTAATTCTCTTATAGTCAGGCTCCTCTTTCTCAGCGTCAGATCTGTGAGGTTGGTGCCCACCTAGCAAAAAGGGGGACATTTTATATGCCGTTATCTTGTAATGTTAGACAACAAGAGTATCTAACGTTTGCTGAACGGATATCTTACCGTTGGCAAAGTAGAGGGTGGTTCGCCTAAATCGGTAAGGTTAGCAGGCACCTTCCGTTGACAAAGTTTTACTTTAGCTAAAGAAAGGACAACGTTAGGAAGATACGTTTGAAGTGGTGTGTGCTTTGTGATTATTCACGGTGTTAGCGACTAGCTAGTTAAGCTAGTCATCTTAGTGAATTGAGAGGTTATTCGATATCCACCTAACTAGCTACTAAACTTGGTGTTTTGGCTAGCTAATAAATATGACAAATCCTTGATATTTGCTAACCAATAAGTTGACAAACATAAACAGTAGTTAGTAACATTAATGCAAATCCTGTTAGCATACTAGCCAACAAGCTAAGATAGCTAGCTAACCCTAGATCAAAAAGGATATTCTGCAGCCGTTTTAGTAGAAGCGTTTTTCCTACGCCGGTTGCACCAAGCAGCAAGCACATAATTGATGCTTCCAAGCTAGCGTTATCTGTTTACTAATAATAAAAGCAAAACAGAAGCTGTGGGAGAGTACAAGTAGCTGAATTATTCCTGGTATACGAGATGTTCACAGCCTCCCTTGGCCACCACCATGGCAACCCGCTATCCGGCTCTGCGAGCAGTGGTGGTTCTCATTTTCACACCGCCTAACACCTCAGAAAATATTTGTCTTTCTAACGACCGCAATTATGACCATCGCTACATTTTTTTAAAAAAATAATTCGAAGGTTTTTCTGTGTACTATTACATTTATTTATCAAAATCTTTTAAGCCTTAGACGTGTGTCAAAAGTGAAAATGGATTATATTCTGTGCACCAGTTCACATGGTCTGAAAAGTGTTTAAAGGTTGAGAAACATTCTTGGTTAATCTTGATATACCACGACTGGAATAGCTACAGTCAATATGAAATTGAACAGAAGGAGACAACACCAGTAATCTATATAAAAAAATAAAATAAAAATAATTAATGGTTTTTAAAAATCACAAAAAAGTGAAGCATAAACACAAAATTAGCCCTACGTTGATCACTGGTTGACTACGTTGATCACTACTAACTGACATGGCAGTGTTCAACTTCAAGATTATGATGCCATTACGCATCCACGTCGACATTGTATATAAGTGATATTCACACCGCACAAAAGATATCCAAAAACATGTTGTCACATCTCTTCACCTCAGATTTGTTGGCTGCTTGATATATGAAACTAAGGGCTGATTCTGGAGGAACTATGCAGGAACTAGGCATGACTAAAATTTGTCATGGCTTAAATTTGTGTATTTTTTAGAAGACTGTAAATGTACTTTATTGATATACATTTTCACAAACATGCATTTGCTCTCAGAACAGCCTCAGTTTTTGATGGCATTCATTTTTCTGGAAACATGTTTCTGAAATTATGGTCCATATTGACACGATTACATCATTACATTAGTCTCATGCTGCGAATATCCTGCTCTACCCTGTCCCAAAGGTGCTCTATTGGATTCAGACTTGAATCTGAAATACTGAAATACACTGCACTCACTGTCTTATTCATGGAACTAGTCTGAGATGACTTGTGCCAAATGATATGGTGATCATTGTGCTGAAAGTAGCTGTCATCGTGTGAGTAAATCGTGGCCCCGAAGGGAAGCACATGATCAGCCACAATACTGACTGATTGTGGCTGTGGCTTTTAAGCAATGCATCACTGGTATTAAGAGGCCCAATATGTGTCAAGAAGACACTTCCTACACCATTACACCACCACTACTAGCCTCAACAGTCTAATAAAGAAAAACCTTAACACTAAAATATGCACAAGGCTGCAGTGTGCTCTGAAGGATTTCTGAGATCTGAATAAGCTATAGACTAATGTCTACAGAAGCAAATGGATTTAATATGTTCTGCTTGGACAACTAGATGCAGTACCTCATTTGTACACAAGAGGTCAGCAACCATCGCCAAAAGCGGCTTCTAATGTACAATGGCACGCGTTGAAAGAAAAAGGTTTGTTGAAAAAATGTTTTGAAAGCGGTTCATTTCTATTCCTTTCTGGCAATTTTGTATAAAATATTAAAAAATATTATCCTGAACTCTTTTTTAATCATCTGACAATTGTCCTCTTCTACTGAGACTTTCCATTATTTGACCTTTTTATTATCTGACCTCGACAAACTTGACTGTCACTCTGTAGCTTCAAAATAAGCGTTTGTTAAGACTAACAATGCCATTGAGCTGCATCTCTAAAGAATGTGCTGTAATGTTTCAAGTAAACGGTTTTCTAGTAATCAAGACTCATATCATCACAATCCAAATATATTGTATGAACATGCAAATTTCTTTGCACAGCACTGCACACGTCTGCACTTTAATGCTTAATAAGCTGCTACGGACATTTAACCCGCCGTTCTGCTCATACAGACACTTAATCCCCGTCCTCCTGATAATCATTAAGTTAATTCATGTCACATTTTCAGTTAATAAGTAAAATCCATTATGGTAGGTATGAAAACTGCATAGGTCACTGTGACCTGATTTATGTGAGACCACGTAACCTATAAAATCAAGGTCTGTCTAGATTTCATTACCGCAATCATTACAGTATGAGTCATATGTACAAACATTAATTAACATAATTTACTCTAATTTTACATCCTTTATTTAACTGGACACAAACTAAATTTTGGTCCGACCGCCTCTTTTTATGATCAGGTTTCCTGGTCTTTCTAGTGCATCAGCATGGTTGTTGATCAGTAGTGAAAGCAGAGCTGAGCTTATTCGCATAATATGATCACTCACCCAATGATGGAGAAGTCACAGTGTTAAGACACTGGAGGACATTGTAGATATGTTAGCAGATGTATGGTGAGGTATTATTGTTCACAAAAGACAGGTCTTCAGAGGCAGGTCTTCAAAGGTGCTCACTGGAAAATCCATAAACACATGTGCCCTGCCAGTTTTCAGATGGCAAACCAAAGATCTGGAAGCTGTTGACAACATGACCAGAAAGCTGCTCACAGAATCCATTAAAGAGGCCACTGGAAACCAGGCACAGCTGTGCAGAGAAAATAGGTGCCATCAGTCAGTGAACTTCCCACTACATTAAACTGACAGGAAATATCTAGTGGCCTGTATATACATCTATAGGGCAGGTGCATCTAATAAACTCACAGTTCCGTGTAGAGTGCTGTTTGTTGTACAGTGTTCTATTATTTTATATATCTGATTGTTGACTATTCAAATATAAATTATATATGTATATATGTAATACTGTATATGTATAAATAATGTATACATTAATGTAATTCCATCCTGCTATAAAAGACAGCCATCTACAAACATGTTCTTGTTATAGAAAAGAATTCTGTGTGACACCCCATTTTCATTCTTATTTAAATAGCACTGAAGCGTTACTTCACCTAGGCGGCTTTACCACCTCCTGCTTCAGGTTCAGTTTCCCCAACATGTAGGACGTAGCTCAGCTGGGTTCGTCTGCTCTCCAGTGAAATTCTGCTGCTTCATTAGCATGTTATCAGGAATAACACAGCCTAGAGTGTTTCTCAAAAGGTGAGTTCTTCATCTATAAGCATCAAATATACAACTGTGATGCAAATTTAAACTACTGCACTTCATCATGAAACACTGGTAATTTTCAGGCTGCTTCACAGCTGTGTGGACAAAGCAAAACTCTGGAAAGAAATGACAGCGAGGGAATCTTAGATGTAACTGTAGGATCCCGGAACGTTTTCAGAAATATGAATGTGGGTGGCCATGTATGACATGGAGAGAACACAGGCTGCGTTCCTCCCCCAGAGCGATTGCCTTCTCCAACATTCCCGTCTCTCTCCTTCCGTTACTATCTACCTCCATCCTACCACCCACTTGCTCTCTCCTTTTTGCACACCATTAGGGTTTCATCAGAATTTCAGCTGCCCAGAGGGGAGAAAATGTTGCAAGAAGAGGCAAGAACTGACTAGAAAGTTAGAGGTAGTAAGTGTAGGGTGTTGTTCGGGGGGGAATCTCGGGAAGTCACAGTAAAGCTGGAGGCATGTGGACGCAGCACAGTTAGGGAGCACAGCGGTGTCACTGGCAGTCAACACTACAGACTTCAGGGCGACACAGAGAGCGAGAAGGAGGTGCAGATCTGGACGAGTGTTGCCGTGCGCTTAAATCAGAGGGAGAAACAAAAGAGGCAAATGTCACGCATGGCCACCCTCCTCACGTCTTCTTGCGCTCCCTGTTTCCATGCCTTAGTTTCGTTTTCTCCACCCCTGTCTGTTCCTCTACTCCACTCCTCGTTTTAGTTTTCGCTGTTCCTGTGTTCACCTGTTTGTTCTCCGTCCGCCTCCCGGACCCCTGCAGTTCCTGTGTCCACACCATTTGTCCTTCCTGCACCTCCTCTGCCCCTTGAGGCTGTGCCAGCCCCCATTACTGCCCCCTTGTCTGCTTCTGTGTCTTCACTTCCTGTGTTGCCTACTCCTGTTCCTGGTTTTCTCCTTGTCCCTGTTCATGTGTCCATTCCCGTTTGTGTGCAGATTGTCCGTCCTGTTACTCTGCCTTGTGGTGTTAGTGCTCCCTTGCCTGTCCCAGTACCTGTACCCATGCCTGTCGTGTATTTTGTTCCTGTGCTCGTCTCTGTCATAGTACACATCATGCCCTTTGTTTCTGCCTCTGTGCCTGCCCCAGTGTCTGTCCCTGTTCCCACTCCCAGCGTGTCTGCTCTACTTTCCTCTCCTGACTCTGTGCCCGCCTGCTCTTCCGACCGCGTTGCTGGTCCCTTTCCCCGTCCTACTTCCGTCCCTCAATCTGTCCCTACTCCACTGCCTGTCCATAATTTGGCCCCGAGTCCCATACATTCCCATGGTCCTATAGCGTTCCCCGACCACAGTCCTGCCCCGTCTCCTGTGTCTGTTTGTTATCCTACCCCTGGCCCGGCTACCCCTTACCCCCGTCGCGTGTTACTTTACTCTCAGTGTTACCCCTTCGCCTGTGTTTGTTTTACCATTCATGTTCGTGTTTGCTCATTTAATAAACCGCCTCCTGCATTTGAGTTCTACCTCTGCCTGTTCCTGGTGGAATCATAACAGCAAACAAGGCACAGGTGCAAGTGGTCAGTGTGTGTGTGTGTGTATGTGTGTGTGTATGTATGTGTGTGAGACATTTGGCGTGTTCCTTGGGCTTGGCGCCTGGCACACTGTGACACCTATTCAATAAGTATAACAGTCTTAGATTAATGACAGAATAACAGAATAGCATTCCACACAATATACTCTTAATAATACATTTTATTTGTAATGTACTTTTCTATAGCCAAAGTGTGACAAAGTAATAATAAACTGTTCAGAACACATTAACTAAAAAAATACAATGCACACAAACAATCAGATACATCAACAAAAATAAGCAGTACTTCAATACAAAAAATAATAAATGACATAACTCGCCAACATGGAGAGAAGTAAGTGAAATCTAAATTCCAAGGCTGAAGTCAGTTTTATACAACAATCAGTCATGATGGGTAATGACCAGAAATTAAATTACAAATCAGAATGAGATGAACATTCTTACATGATCCAGCAATGCATACAATAACTGAGGAGCACTACAAGAGAGGGTTTGCTCAACCATACATTTGAGTTTGCAGGAACGTTTCTGCAAGGTAAAATATCCCACTGAGCAGAGAGAAAGGGATACTTCATAGAGCTTAATTTCACAGAAAAACTGTGGTGTTCTACCATGCATGGGCTTACATGTTAATAGCTAAATAAGCACAGGGGTAATGCACAGGGACAGGGAGATGTGTGAGTGAAGATGTGGACCACACAATCCTTCACATACTGCAATTTGTTAACAGAATTAGGAGTCAGGTTTAAAGTTGTGTTGCATTCACAACTTCACTTCATTGAGGAAAGATGTTAGAACAGCTATGGAATGAAACAGAAAAACTAGACTAGAACCTATAAAGTATAAATGTGGGTATCATCTGCACAGCAGTGAAAAACCCCAGCAAAATGTTCTGATAATATGCCCAAGCGGTAACATCTAAATGCAGAATAGAAACTGCCCAAGAACAGAGCCCTGAGGAATGCCCTGTTGTACAGGGACACAGCGAGATTTTATATCACTAATAAAAAATTAATTGTGAACATCCAGAAAGGTAATACATAAACACAATGCCAGACAAGCTACATAAATAACTGCAATCTTTAAATTCTGAAGGGATAAATCCCATGGCATGTAATTATTTACTATCCTGGTAATATGGGGAGCAAATGCTGGCAAAGATTTTTCTAAAACAGCAGTAGGAACTGTAATCACACAAGCTTTGAACCTGTTTCTAAGCACAGAGTTTGTGGACATATTAACTATCAACTTCAAAATAAATAAATTCATATTAACAATACTAAAACTAGAATAAGCAAGATAAAGAATTATTGTGTATCTCTATGGACATATGTTTCTTTTGCCAACTTTGTTTATAAAATCATCCAAATGAGTTGCAGTACTCAGGATTATTTCTAGGCTTAAGGAAGTTCTTAATTGTAGTGACAAGATACTTGGGATTTTTCTTGTTATCCTTTGTAACTTGTGAATAATATGAAACTCTAGCTGCTATAACAACTGCTCTGTATTCCAACACATGCTGCTCACACATTTGACTATGGACACCAAGACCAGCTTTTTAAAAATTGCATTAAAGTCATCTGACATTGGCCTTTAGAGCAGATAACTAATCAGTGTGCCATGGAGAAGACCTTACAGAAGAAACAGCTTGTACTTTTAAAGGTGCAATCTGATCCAACAAAGATACCTTATTTCTCTCCTAATCAAGCAGGGATGCACTACATACCAGTGAGTGTACAAGGGGGCACATATTAAGCCTTGATGAATTCAGCCAATAATCAGCCCACAATCAACCAACATTGTGTTCAAGATGATGTATTGGAAGGGGAATGCCAGGGGAAGGTGAGGAATATTCACAGGGATGAGTACCATCAAGTGCCTGCCAATATTGACTTCCAGAGGGAAAAGCATAGAGTCCTTGGCTCACCAACATCTTAATTTTGTGCACCAATTGGCCACCTTCCTCTGGGCGATTTCCCACTGGAACAGTCTTGGATGACACCTTGGAACACAACAAAAACCAAGTGAGAGTAATCCATGTTTGGATGCTAGAGCCAGCGGTAGACCTGTCATACAGACATTTCCCACTATTAATGACAAGCCGTATGGACTGATGCAGGATCCCCAAACAGATGAAGTTGGTTAATAAAAGCCACAGGGAAATGTTTTTTTTTTCCTTCTGGATCATAATAATATTAAGGCAGGCCACTATAAAATAGCAGGACAATATAAAGAACTAAAATGTCTGATAGCCTGAAAGTATTGGCAGGACATTCAAGGTTATGTATGCAGGTGGTGTTTGTCTTGCCACAAATGTCACCTGGTTAATCACCCAACCATCCTATGAGTGTTGTGGAGGCTTTCTTCTGCACTAACTCTTGAATCTACCACCAAAATAGATTCTGACTGACCAGGGCAAGATATTTACATCACACATACTGTGCAATCTTCACAAATTATTGTGAATGAATCGATTCAGACCAATGTCTGTAATCCTAAAACAGATGGCCTGGTCAAGTAGTTCAGGAAAACCATCAAAAATATGATTTGTGAATTCGTATACAAAGATAGGAGTTGGAATAAGTGGCAAAATTCTACTGTTTGCTGTGCATGAGGTATCGTTTGAATTATTGTATCGGTGGAAGCCTGAGCATCCTAAATACCACCTGTGAAAATTGGGAGGAGGTACCTTCAAATAGCACGGTCAGAGGCTTTTGGGATGGGATGACCAGCAGTCTACAAAGAGTCCCAGTCGACAGTCTCACTGCCTGCCTTAGTTGAAATGGCATGAACAGGGTTTTCAGAAGCAGGCAACAGGCAGAATCAAAAAACAGTCCAAAAGGTAAAAGGAAAAAGACAAACAGCAAATACCACTGGGGTAAACTTGCCCAGAAACCCATCTAGGATACAAGAGACTTCGCAACATGTCGAAACACAAAGTAACTTTATAAAGGCTGCAGGTGAGGTCCTACAGGTGCATAATTACGAGGAGCTGCTTGTAATTAATAGGCCGGTGATGCAGAACGATGGAGCTTTCCAAATGGCATAGCGGGGGCATAACATATTCAATGACACAAATGTTTCTGAAGATCCAATAACAGGCTACAATGTCACAGAAGAGGCAGTGTGGGGAGATGAGAGAAGACATGGGAAGAAAAGGGGAAGGATTAAGCAGTCAGTAAGCACATCTTAAGACAAGAGGTCTTGTGCAACAGATTTGTAGCTCTACATGGGTCTAGTAAGTTCCGGAAGAATGAGTTAGCAGAGTTACCATGCTCACATGAGCTTGGAGTACTGGGGTCAATAAAAGTTGTTTTCTACAAATGAACTTTTCTCAGTTCAGGATACCATTGTTTTTAACAGTAGCTGCGTTTGTAATCTACTGGCAAGAGTCCAAGACAGAAGGCAAGCATTGTATTCCAAGAAATACAGCTATGCACCAGCTGTTCATCCTGAAAACAATATCCAGGTGGAAGCTGCAAACAGCAAAGAGCTAAACGCTGCCAACATACCCACCACAGATAAGAAGACTGCACACCCGCAAGAATGGGATTCCTATCTGAATATGGATCATCGTACTGAGACCCAAGACTTGAGGAAAGTATTGTTCCTATTTCCAGTGAGAACTTGCAAAGGAGAGACTCGTATGAGCTGAGATCTGAATCTAGGGGAGATTTCCTCCACCACCTCTCTGCAGTCCTTAGTTCTCTCCTGTGGCAGCGGAGTGTTTCTGTTAGCCAGGGGGCAGGTGTGGAGGACTTTGCAGGTGTAGAGGAGAGAGGGTACAGAAGATTCATTGATGAGGAGAGTGTAGAAATGAAAGAATTTGCAACTGTATCCAAAGAGAGAGAGGACAGAGAGTCAGGGTGAGGAAGGGTGGACAAAATAGTAGAAGTAAGGGAAGAGGGAGTTATGGAGTGCAGATTGCGACGGAAAGGGGAGGAGGAACATGTTGGGGAGGACTGGATGGAAAGAGAAGGAAGGGAGAGAGAGAAGGATAGAAATTGATGGTCTGAGAGGTTGAGGTGGGTGACTGCAATGTCTGATGTTGTGGTGGTCCAGGTGAAGATCAGGTCCAGAGCATTGCCCACTCTGTGAATCGGAGGAGAGTGGTTGAGGGTAAGGTCAAATGCTGTCAACAGCGGAAGGATGCAGGAGGAATGCAGCTTTTCTTATGGAAGGTTGAAGTCTCCAAGGAGAATAAGTGGATTTCCTTCAATGGGGAATTGGCTCAGGATGATGTCAAGCTCATCAATGAAGTGATTTATGGAACCTGGAGGGCGGTAGATTACAATGATCTGAAGTTTGGTGGGGAAAGACATTGTTATGGCGTGAAATTCAAGAGGAGATGGAAAGTGTAGAGAAGGAAAGTGGAGTGAAATGCCACTCTCGGGAAAATAGTAAAATTGTGCCACCATCCCTGCCGAGAAGCTTCAGAGAATGCGTAAGTGAAAGGGCAGAGGACAGGGCAGCCGGAGTCGCCGAGTTCTCAGGTGTGATCCATGTTTCTGCCAGAGCCAGGAAGTGTAGGGAGTGTAGGGATGCTAATGCTGAGATGAAGTCGGCCTTCTGGACAGCTGATTGGCAATAATTGACAACAAGCCTTGAATTCAACAGAATCTAAGGCAAAAGTAAGTAAACTCAGAGCCTACCTTGACCAACCAGAGGATGATCCATCAAGAAAAGCAAACGCACACTGCACATTATCCCAGCAAACTAGTGTCCTCCAGTCATCACATAAGCCTTTAAAAACACATCTGCAAAACATGCAGATGCACTGATTTAAGGCTTCTAAAAAGGGGTCTTTGACTGCACAAGATTGCACCCGAAACCAGAAGACCAGGATGTATACATAATAATTGATCCTCAGACTTAATTGATTTAGTATTAAAACTTTGATTAGTTTATGATAAGGACCGAAAAGATGATATCAGATGGAAATTGTTTAAAATGTAATTTCCTAAAAGCCCATCCTTCCTCAAAGTGTTATTATTTGCTCTGTGCAAATATATATATATATATATATATATATATATATATATATATATATATATATATATATATATATATATATATATTCCACACTGTTGTTTGCTGTTCCCACAATATGCTTTTCATCAAATGTTATAATGAAATTGTCACTAGTGCTTATATGTTAGAAATTGTCACTAGTGTTGTTTTGTTCTTTTATTTCTTTTAAATGTGGATCCGTTTATGGGTGTTGGTTGTTAAAAAAGATTTAAGAAAGACTTTTTAGTTTGTATACCATTAAGAGACACAAATGGCAAAGTGAAATATGAATACAATAGCGTAAAAGAGAAAGATGAAAATACTCATCTCAAACATCCCCTCGGTTCCCTTTTTTCCTCTCTAGATTTCTTTGTTCATGTCTCTGTAACATTGAGGCCTATGTCTCTTTTATTGTTATGCAATACAAAACTCTAGTATTGGGAGACTATGACAACCCTAGGGCGGGTGAAATGTAACTGGATTCCACTGTGCTTACGAAATACGGGTACAAATTACGTCCCGGTTACAAAGCTGGGATTTCCGACTTTATAGCTGTTTGTTTGCTTGTTTGTAATAGACTGTACGTTTGTACTTTGTACAAATGTATTGCCTTAAGAAAAACAACTATGAAAATGCTGCGCCGGTTCGCCTTTTATGAACGATTAAAACGATAACCGGACACGGATAAAAACAGCGCGCCGCCAGCCTATAGGTGAGGCCATTTTAGGAAAGATTTGTCTAAAATGTGTTTGAAGCTACGAAACGATAGCAGATGAAGCAGAAACAACAACAACAAAAAAAACATTTATTCATTGTATTGGTGCTATATGAAACATTATAACTGTCTAAAGGTAGATTGTTTTATTCTCTCAACGGTGAGACTAAAGTTCGCGCTTTATCTCGGCAATACGGTAAATACATCAGACGCTAAATGCGTGAAGTGAGAGGGGATTGCTACAGCAAAGCCAAGGCTGGGTTTTCCATGTGACGGAAACTAACGGTTTTGTAAGTTTAAAAATCAAAAAAGCTACAGGTTTGAATTCGTTCTAAAGGACATGTTTATTTAGAAAGGTAGAAAGTGTCTATGTGTGCTATAATATTGGTGTTATCTCGGGAAGGGCCTCAAATAATTGGGTCTATCTGTCAAACTTTAGATTCACTTTCATTTTCTGTACATAGTTGAAGGGCAGTTTCTACTGTGTACCCATTTTCAGAATATTCAGTTAGATGCTAAAAAAAAGCAGCATTGCCGAATAACGCTGAATACGTTTTAAAGTGTTTATTAAATAAATTACTTTTATTCATGCAGACGCTACAAAGAAAATTATGTCCCTGGTGTCGCATTTTGTCGACATATTTCCTTAGCGCGCAATAGAGAGAGTTTGGCTGGACTTTTTCTCATTGATGTCCTTGCTTTTTATATTCATCAGGAGAGATACATACAAAAATGGCAGAGATTATTCTTTTTATTCCCCAGACTATGTAGTGCTAGACACGTTCTAAATGATCAAAACTGGTCTCCTCTGCAGTTCTGCTAAGTTCTTGCGTGCTGTTTCTTAAACATAGTGAAATATGAATATTTTAGCGTGAACAGAAAGCTGATACTACTGATCTCAAGGTTTTATATATAGCAGCAACCTAAATTTGTAGTCAATACCTGATCAGAAAACAAACGAAGCGAAGTTAGCTGTAGCTTACAAGTGGTAGTAGTCAACTAGTGTCACCTAATGAAACTGCTCAAGGAATGTTTTGTCACGTTTGGATAATTTTTCACTCAAATTTGTTTTGTATGAAACATGGACTCCAAAGGCATTAGAAATGACTGATAGTATGGCATTTTAACACAGAATAACAACAAAAAATTCATATGGGAGCCTAAGGAGTTTAACAGCCACCTGTTTTGGCAGGTCCTGAATCAGTGTCCTGAGATAGATCACAGAGTTGTGTTACTGGAGCACCAGGAGAGGTGTGTCACAGTCTTCAGGCCTTCTCCAGATCATAGGTATCTGTTTAACAGCATACAACAATTTGACAGGCATAACATTATAACGATGCATCAGTAGACATATGTTTATATGTTTTAGAAGAGCAGGCACCAACAGAAACTCTTTTCTCTGTTAGTTGAACAGAAGGTGCTTTGCAGGGAACGCAGCATGCTCAAAGTGTCATATATATGTTGAGCCTGTTATCCGCATGTCGGAATTTACATCGACAATCGTAACAAATAATATGTGGTTGAGAATCAGCCCAGAATTTTTGCATGTTATTGAAAAGGTAAATATATATATATATATATATATATATATATATATATATATATATATATATATATATATATAATTTTTTACAATATACTATTCTCCTCTCAACAGGTTGAGTATCATGTTCCAACAATCTGCCAATTGGATTTGTGTCATTTCAGTTGGATTAAACCTGTTTTTCCTGAAACAGAATTATTATACCAGTTCATGGCCAACCAGAATTTTTAAGTCTCCATTCGAAGCACCACCTATGCATAGTACTGATCCACAACTGTCAAAAAACAGCACCATCATTCTTATATGGTTCTGGCCATTTGGAAAACATTTTGACTTGACCTCTTGCAAATCTGTATTTAACATAGAAGGCTGTTATTTAACTGATGACAGAGCCCTCTACAGCAAGGCCCATGGAGTCATTATACATCACAGGGATATTAAATGGGACCTGTCTAATTTACCATCTCAGCCACGGCCATTTTTTCAGAAATGGGTTTGGATGCACTTCGAGTCCCCCAACAACACACCAAAAATACCAGGACTGAGCAACTTATTCAATGTAACTTTGAACTACAGACAGGATGCAGACATTACAATCCGTGAGCAAATGATTATCAAATCTCCAGACACAGAGGATGAAATCTTCCCTAAAGTCCTAAAGAAGAAGGACAAACAAGTGTGTTGGATTGTCAGCAACTGGAATGAGCAGCACGATAGGGTGACATATTATAAAGAACTGAAGCAACATATCACCATTGATACATATGGACATGCATTTCAGAAACCACTAAAAAGGGAAGAATATGACAACGTGCTGACATCATGTAAATTTTATCTGGCATTTGAGAACACAAAAAGTAAAGACTACATGACAGAAAAACTGTATAATCCCCTCACAAAAGGCAGCATTCCAGTGGTCCTTGGGTCACCCAGATACATATATGAGCGGTTTATACCAGGTGATGCTTTCATTCATGTGGATGATTTTCCATCCCCTAAGGACCTGGCTCAGCATCTGCTGTCATTAGACAAGAATGAGGTGGAGTACAAAAAGTATTTTCAATGGCGAAAACTCTATGAAGTTAAACATGTTGATTTTCCCAGAGAGCATGTATGCTATGCTTGTGATTACATCCGTAGGAAAAATAACCACCAAGTTTTTACAAACCTTTATGACTGGTACTGGGACCACACAAATGAATGAGATCTTTGCTGTTGCTGTACTTATTCCAATAAATGGGGATGATTTGTTGTACACACTGATATTTTTGTCCTTTTCGTTGCAACATTTTCTGTCTGTTATATTACAGCATACAGTCTAATTAACAAAAACCTCCCATTCCAAATGTACACATAGCTCCATGTGTAACGCGTGTGGCCTAAGTGCGGAAGGGCGAGGGACAGGATGCACAGACTCCAGCGACGTGGACGAACATTTATTAACACATAAAGACAACGGCACTCACACGTATTACAAACAAAGAACATGAACAAGAAATGGTTAACATTAAACAAACACGATAAACATGTATACATCTAACAATGATGAGAATAACATTTAACATTACCACTAACAGCAACACACCACATTAACACGTTACATCAAAATGACCAACAACACTGCACACACTGACGTGGGTTTAAATACACAGACAGGATGAGGTACAGGTGTGCAGACGTGGCCACAAATGAGAATCCTCCCACCGCACGTGGCGGGCCAAACCACGTGACTCGCAGGAGGTCTACAACCTGGTCCTAGTTAAGGGACTGTATCTAGAACTGCTTGAGTAGTGTTCTCCCGTTAAGTAGTGATCCCTCTTTGAGTAGGGATTCTCCTGTGTTCTAATATTTTTGAATAGGGGCTGTTTATCACTCTTTCATGGAAAAGTGAGAAATTGAGCCATCATTACAGTTAGTATCTTCAATGCTTGGATTTTGACTCAGAAGCCTCTATATGAAAGCTAAATGAAAAATACCAGAGTCTTGCTAACAAGTGCGCAAGAACATTTTACATGCTGGGTGAGGTTCACATTCACTCACAGTTACTCCTGCACACCCATAAATATGCCCAAACACATCAAGCCAGCTTTATAGTGGCATAACCAACGTTATAGTGTTTGCTAATGCTGAAATACCCTGATTTGTCAGTTTTGCCTGAACAGCAAGCCTAAATTATGATTTAACCTAGTAGAAATGCACAGCAGATTGGATACTTTACAGATAATTGGTGTCAGCAATCTATTCAACTGTAGCTGGTTCTTCATTCTAGTTAAAGGATACTTAAGCATTTACATTACATAATACTATCTGTAGAACTGAGCTTCACACGCAGTGTATTTGTGGCTATGGAGGCTGTGGTGGTGAAGGGAAGATGTGGAACACAAACACTGGCCAAGACAGAAAAGCACAATGGACCCATTAAATCCAGTAAGTTCCTGGTGTGTGAAACCATGTTTCAGTATTGTAATGAGAGTTGCACCTGCACGTAGCTCTGTGTAATAAGGCAATGATTATTGAGGACTTAAAAAATAAACAATGTGGAAGTTGCCTTTATAGTTATGAGGGCCCAGTATGCGCTGCCAGCAATGGTGCGAGTCCTCTGTTTGAACATGCCACTTTGTTATCGCCTTTATTATTTCCTAGTTGTATTCCATTCCTTAGAAATAGCATTGCCATGGAGGCAAGACATGGCATAACCAAGTGTTTAGGGCGTGTGCATTCTAGGGGAGGTAATGATACGTGGAGGCTAATGTTCTTACTCACGCAGTCTGATCACTTCCTGCACTGATGTTCTGTCACTTAAAGTCACTCGTCTCTCGCTCCGTGGGTTTTGCGTGAGCATCACAATCATTGGACTGGAAGTGTTAGCCACAATTTCCAACCCTATTTACTGAAATCTGTAAGAAATTAGTGTTTATCAAAGCTAAAATGTAAGCTGTGATAAAACCTGATCAGTCTGTGGCTTGAATATTCCAGTTTTAAAGAAAGATTCACACCTCACACTTTGGCTCAGAAAACAAAAGCTGTCAGGTGTAGAATGGGACAAAGATTCAGCAATTGGGAAGCATCACAGATCAAGGAGACAAATGTGTTTACCACACATGCTAAATCTTAGAATCAAATACCAGAGTAAGGAATGAGAAGGAAATACAGAGACAGAGGGACACAGAGCAGAACACACAGAAGATGGCTTTGCTGCCAGTACATGATCTCCTGTCCTGCTGCAAGATGCACTGCTCAAGACCCAATTTTTAAAGAAACTGCTTAAAATCAAGTGCATCTGATGTTCTTTTGTGTGTGCGTGCAGTGGCAAATTTTCCACCTTCCTGTCTTCCTCTGCTCTACTCATGACTTTTATTCTCATGACTTTTATTCTTTTCACTCTCAGCCCTCAACAAGTCACTGTGAAGCACATCGTGTCCACACTGTAGCTATCGCTTGTGTCCACGCTACTGTTATTGCTTGCCGGCATTCGTCTGTACTCACACAGCAGCCTTATTACATAAAAACACGGAACAGACCATTACATCTACCATCAGGGGAGGGGCTACAATAAGATAGAACCATCTTAAATTTCTCACAGCTTCTTAGAAATTGCAGATAATTGTTGTGGCAGCAGGGTTGTGTCTGTGGGGCAGAGACAGACTGGGCAGTGATGGTCTCCATTAGGAGGCAGGTGGAGAAAATCCCAGCAGACCCATCTCACCCCGTCATCATCTGTTCCAGCCAGTTTCCCTCAGGCCGGTGCTTTAGCCTAATTAGGATCAAGACAACCTGGCTACAGAGAAACTTTTTTCCATATGCCATCAAAATCATGAACAGTCGAATACCTTAATGCATATAAACTCCACATAACACACAGAATGACACACCTAAACATGTCGTAGTACTTCATCCTTTATCTGCACTTTTCTGCCCTACGTTTTACCTGCCAATCTACTTATTTATTTTTACTTCATCATTCTACAACGCCATCAACCAACCGCTGCACTCACTCTTAACAATAGATGCAGATGTAAGGTTCACAAGTATGAGTGTGTGTGTGTGTGTGTGTGTGTGTGTGTGTGTGTGTGTGTGTGTGTGAGTGTGTGTGTGTGCGTGTGTGTGTGTATGTGTGTGAGTGTTTACGTGTGTTGTGAGTGTGGTGGAAATGTCTTTTGTACTGTATACTGTGTACAAGCAACTGTGCGAGGTGAGCTACTGTATCTAAGAACAAATTCTTTGTGTGTGTAAGCATATTTGTCTTTGATTAGGGCCAGACATGATTTTACTTGAGACCTCAGCAGTGCCAAATCTGCCCCTGAGTCTGGCTGAACCATCTGTGTCTCATTGACAGTAACCCATTTAACTTTCTTTTAGTAAGTGACCTGACACAGAGACATACTACAGGCACAGAACCCCTTTATTGGAAAGGCAAAATTCTCTTGCTGAAAAGCACAATTGGAAAGAAATTATGGGACCAGACAAATTGTCACTGGCTGTTCTACCTCCATCTCCGACCCAGGATGCTTTGCAGTGGTGCTGAACCCAGGAATAGAGAAGTTTGTCTGCATGCTGACATTGTCCTGTTCATCGTCCTACTTTACTTACCCATTTCTTAAAGTGCCTTTGCCATTAGATTTTTTGTCTCATATGAACATTGGTTGTCTGGATTTCCACCTAAAAAACTTGCCTCGAGCACAAAATGAAGCCTTGAGCACTGATTTTCTGTCTTAGCAAATCATGGCCCAAGACTTGTGCAGGTAACATATCAGGGTCACATTTCCCTCCTGATGTGAAATTGATCCGCTTCTTTGACTGTGAATCAGAGGTCCGTGTCCTGAGACCATCCTCATCTTCAGTAGTAATCTGACCTGGCAAGGATGATGACACTTTAACAGTTTTCATATAAGCTTCACATTGATTGCACAAACTCATTAACGTAGGCATATTAACATTAGTCAATATGGGATGTTTGTGCACAAATACTGCATTTTTAAGTTTATGCTGACAATATCCCCCTTCATTGGATTATACATTATGCACAGACAGAATACAAGTACCACAATCCTTTATAGCACAAACTGCAGTTTGCAAAGTTGTGGTTAAATATACCTCTTCTAACAAGCCCTGGAAACATTATTTCCACTGACCTGTATCCAGCATATGCCTCTGAGAGACAAATATCAATAGTGCTGTCTGCCATGATAAAGGCCTTCTTATTCAGTTTTTGGTGTTGCCGCGATAACATCTCTTTTTCATTGGTGACTTGACAGTGACATTAACCTTTCAGCAGGAAACAAAATGCAAACATTATTTTGTGATAACCTACTATAACACTGTTTTCAAATAAACATTTCCAGCTGGCTTTAAGTGCAAGTCATCATGGTAATTTCATGCTCCAGTCACCCTATGGTTAAACATTTCACTGCGAGTTATACTGTGTATGACTATGTATGTGACGAATAAACCAAACTTGAAACACATGATCACAATCATCAGTGATGTTACCTCATCAGTATGCTGGAGGAAGTCCTGGTAGTGTGTTTGAGGCTGGGTAATGTTGCTGCCCTCTGTCTGTGACAACAGTTGCTATGAAGCAGATGAACCCAAGGATCCTCTCCTGCTGTGACAGGATGGTGTAAGGCCCAGTATGAACTCAATATAAACATATGAGGAATATGAGTGTAACATCAGCTGAGGGGGAGGAGTGGGTCACATGGGACATTTGAAGAACACAGGTATAACCCCAAAGGTTGACACTTCACAGGATTAAAAAGTATGTTCTTGCCATTTTGCTAAGAGCAATTTGTTTGGTCTGGTGGTCAAAGCATGTTTGTTACAGAACACTTGGATTTGGGGCCAGGTATGGTTCCTGATTCTGCCTTTGTGACACACACTTACTACATAATAAAATGTCTCTTTACATATGAACAGGCAATTCCCAATAGTTTTGGAATTGCATTAAGGATTACATCTATTTCTCCAGGCACTGTCATGATGGTGTTATACTAGCAAGTTTAATGGGACTTCTAAAAAACCCCAGACAAATACCATTAACATAAAGCCTATTCTTTTTCTATTAAAACCCTTTTATATTAACAACTTTAATATTAATTCTGTAAACACATACTCATGTGCTAATAAAGTATTCACTCAATTTTTGAGCACAGTCAGATTAGTTGCCAGGCTGAACAAACTCCATAACATGAATTTCTGTTTGATTTGTGAAGGAGAGTAATACATTTTTTTCTGAGGCACCTTCCTCTAGTATTGTTGAGATATGAAGGAGGTGGCGCTCCACATCTGTACACTGTTTCTTTGATGATGCCGTTCCATGTATTTGTAGAAATCACCCCTCCACTTAATGGACCAGAGAAAATGATTATAGATTGTTACAATAAAAAAACTGGTGTGACCTCTTTCAAGCCACTAACCTCTGTTGCAACTCATCTGTAATCCCCAAAACACTAAATACTAAACTGAGCAGCATGGCTATCTGCAAATTGCAATGTCTCGACACCTGCCGTGGTCTTGTTGTTCTGTGTCGCTGTCGCTTTTACAAGCAGGCCATGGGGTCAAAACTAACCACAGCACGCTGTAGCATGCATGGTCCCACTCAGAGCATCTAAATCTGCATAAGGGAGAGAAAACAAGAGAGAGGAAAAACCGCACTAACACAGAACAAACTGCAGGGGGCAGCACTAGTACAAGATTACGTGTAAAGTGCTTATTGTTACAGTCGGCAATGAACAATCCTGGGTTTGGCTCCATCTCAAGCCTTGATTATGTTCTCTGTGTTGCAAAGATCTACACACTCTCGGTTCAGATGAGTTCATTGCTAAGTCATTCATTCTTCCTTGTGCTATGGGAGCGCAGGTAGATTTTAATCAGTGTCAAAGAAGAGAAGCTTAATTCTCTAAAGCAGCACAGCCTTATGCTGAGAATAGAAATCCAAAGAGAGGCAATGAGTACAAACTTGTGTGAATCCTTGCCCGGTACATTTAGGGAAAGTAAACTCTTGGCACTGTGTCTGTCTTCAATAGAGCATTACAAAAAACTGCATCCTTTGTTTTCTGTCCAGTTAAGGCAATTAACTCACTCTATACGATTTTAATGATGATCTCGGATTTCCTTTTCCTCAGTCTTTGTGAACTGTTCGCTCACTACGGGTTAAAACTTCATCAACTTCACTATCAGGCCGAGATATGGCATTATAAGACTCAAATATTACCCTCTGCCGGTACAGCGGGCGCCACGTCACAGCGCCTTGTGTTTGTGTGTTGGCGCTATTTTTGTGTTTACAGGCGCAACGTCTTGTGGAGCGTACCGGACTGCCCCGAGAGAGACAGGGAAGCTGCCTTTCTCCCTCTCGCCGTGAGGTCTCCCTTGCTGGCGGCACCTGTACCGCCCGGTACTGTGTGGGCGCCGGGCACTGCCGTGCTGTGTTTGTGTGTACACGGTGTCTGGAGCCGCGGCCCTTGGGAGGAGGTTCTGTCACGTGGTTGGGCCCGCCACGTACAGTGGAAGGGCTGTTCTGTTTGTAACCACACCTGCACCTCGTCTGTCTAAATGTGTGTGCATATAAACCCGAGGCAAAGAGTGCCAAGTATTGGTTATTGTTGATGTAGCGTGTTTAATGTTTTTTCGTCATTGTGAAAGCGTATGCGTGTTCATCGTGTTTGTTTAAATGTCAATCGTTTCATGTTTCTCGTTTGTAATACGTGTGAGTGTCGCTGTCGTTTATGTTAATAAATGTTCGTCCCAGTCGGTGGAGTCTGCGCGTCCTTCCCCTCGCCCTGCGGCACTCGGGCCACCACGCGTTACAGAATGCTGTGATAAAAAAATATTTAAACGAGATTCGTAAGTAGAGGAAACTCCAACATTGCTATGCTCACGCTAAATCTACGCAGTGAACTGACGCCGGTAAGTTATTTGAGGTGGGCTATGGCGGTCATATTTCCTTATTCGGAGACAACCAGAGGAGTGTTAAATGGGATGAAAAAAATCAGCATGACAGAATGAGGACAACTTCAGTGGTCTGT
Source organism: Electrophorus electricus (assembly GCF_041902795.1). Lineage (NCBI taxonomy): Eukaryota > Metazoa > Chordata > Actinopteri > Gymnotiformes > Gymnotidae > Electrophorus > Electrophorus electricus. The sequence goes on along the minus strand of NC_137502.1, from coordinate 31,698,489 downwards.
ATGCGCAGTGATGAAAAACTAGGTAGTTAGAAATGCGGTAATTGGCTATATGCTTCAGCCACACATACTAATAATATAGCTATAACATTTTGCAGCCTAGATCTTGATGAACATACAAAAACGACTATGGACTCTTACGAAAAAAAGATGTACTTTAACTGTTAAAAAGCAAATTTCTTTCAATCGTTTTTTTTTTTTCTTTCAGTAATTAGAACAAGCGATAACGGACCAAACTAAAGTATATTTTGCTTTTCAGTTTGGCACATTTCCTGCTTGTCCCTAAACAAAAGTATAATATAGAGTTAATAAATACAGCACACATATGGAATTATGAAATAACCGGTGATAATTCTATAAGACAATCCCACCTGAATCTCCTCCATATTTATACTGCCTAAATGGCTCTTTTTTTTTCTGTGACTAATCTTGTCCTGATTACATAACATACATCTCACATCCGGTGAGCTTTCCTCCGGTAACAAATGTCCTGCGTGCTTATCTTATTCCTGCTCCAGTATGTCTCCAGTTAGTAGCTACAATCCCTGCCAGTCTTCCCATGCCTGACTCAGCTCCTAGTCACGGCCGCCCTCGCTATATTCGCACTAGTTCACGGCTCGCCAGACGAGCTTCCCCGGAATCCCCTGCCTCTCGCTCATAAAGTCAGCAAGCTCCATCCATCCCAAAACCCTCTTCAACCCATCCCCTGGCTCTTTCATTCCAAATCCACCTTTGTCCTACATATTGCCCCTTTCATCCCAAAACCCACCCTTATCCCTTCCCCATCTTTCATCCCAGCCTCTGTCCCCCTTCATCCCTTCCCAGCCTCTTCCCTACCCAGGTTGCTTGTCTCTGAACATAATTTCTCCCTGGCCACCACCACCACCCCTTTGCCCCCTCCTCTCCCTCAATCCCCTCCAGCCTGCATCCCGGACTCTGGAAAGGTGCAGATGTCAATCCCTTTTCTCTTCCCATCCTGACCCTTCACTCACATGCTCTCTGCCCGGCCTCCTTCACGGCTTCTCCGACTGCTGATGTCGGCGATGTTCATTCTTCAAGGTTTTTGTGAAGCCGGAGTTTGCGCTTGCCTTCTCCCACTTCCGTGATGCTCTCAGCTCTGCTGAATCAACCCAGGAGCCAAAAGTCAGATGACCTTCTCGCCACCGTCTCAGACCTTACTGCCCCTTCAGCAAAGACTGTTTCTACAACTACCATTGCCTATTTTCCTTCCACACGCCTACAGCAGTGCAGCAGCTTCACCTGTGAGCACCATCTAGACCGAGAGTTGCAATGCTGCAGATTTATGGCTTGCACGGCATTCACCTGCAAATGGTTTGGCTGCTCTTTGCAGCACCTTGGTCAACCCTGATTCCATGCCTTCCTACGGGTCCCCTGCCTGTGGGTTTCCTGGTCCTTCCACCTTGTCATCCAGATCTTCCTCTACCTGACCACTTCCAGCAACTGTAACAAGTGCTATCTGAAAAGCCAGATGGTTTGCAGCAACTTCAGGTCTGCCAGTTGCTTCACAACCTCTGGCACAACTCTTGCATGTTCACCCTACTCTTGACTGACCACCCGAAAGGTATTGTATTTCCTATTCAGACTGTGCCTGTAATAACTGACTCATTGTTCACAACCCATACACACACTAGAAAATGTAATTGTATATAAATTAATTCTCATTGTACTAAATATATTTCTTTCTGCACACACACACGTATACGTGTCACGGTATGGCACCTCCTCTCAAATGTTTCCCTGTGTGTGTTTGTGTGTATGTTCGCCTGTGTGGCCACGCCCCCCATGTGTCACACCTGTTTTAGCTATGTTCCTCATTTACGTGTGAATAAAAACCCCTATTGTTCGGTTGTCTGTTTTCAGTGTTTAACATTACGTTAGCTTATGTGCTGCGTGCGCTTTTTGTTTTGTATGAATAAACGTATATTTCTGTTCTATGCGACTCGTCCCTGCATTCTGCTCAGCCTCCTCACGTTACAATATGCATTATATATATATATACACACACACACACACACACACACACACACACACACGCATGCACGTACACATACACTCTTAAATGTCTCCTGTTGTAATGTATTTGTCATTTATGAGAAAAGGGCTTATACAATTATTGTTTGAAGTTAAGTTAAAATGTATTTGGGCATTTGGAGGTGGGGTGTTGTAGAGAAACTGCGGAATGTTTCTGGGGGATGAAGAGCAATGGAGATGACATCTTGTGCATTTAACACATTTGGCAGATGCTCTCATCCAGAGTTACATACATTTTTCAATCATGTTACAGAGGTAGTCAAGTGTACAGTTAAGATTCTTGTCTAAGGACTCTTAATGGCATTAACACAGAGACAGTGTTGTTAGCCACTACACTACACTAACCACTAAGGTGGTAAAGATATGAGTGTGTGCTTGTGAGTTTGAGTATGAGGGTTTGCTGTAGATTTTCAGTGATTCTGAGAGTGTGGAGAGGGTAATTGTGATTTAGTCTGAAATGTAAGGAAATGAAATGTAAGGAAATGAAATGTAAGGAAATGAAATGAGGCAAATATTTGCACAGATAGATGGGCACAATAGACCCATGATATCCATTTGATTCCAGAGCTGGAGGGAATGAAAGACATTACCTTGTTTCTGGTGAATCGACATCAATTGTCTAGATGATCTGGGGGCCCATTTCTCATCTATCCATCACACCTCCTCTTAAAGAGAGTCAGGCTAAAGATCATTAGAGAATACTACAGCATATCCTCACTCATTGCTGCTGTTCTCTCTGAAGGCCAGTTGTACCTAGTAAACTATTGTTCTTCATTAATCTTTGTGTTGATAGTGTTTACTGCAAAGTTCCAGAGGTAACAGATCTAACAGTGTAAATGCTGATTAGTTTGTATAGGTTTGAATTTTCAGCATTGGGAGGAAGTGGCTATGGTCCATTCTGGATGGGCTGACATGGTCTCCAAACATACTTAGGAAAGTACAGTCAATGGCCAAGAAAAGGCTATTTAAAAGAGTTTACCTGACCACAAATATACCATGTTACCAAATATACTGTACATTTTTCCACTTGAACCACTACAAGAATGAAATGTCCATGGAAACAGTTAACCATACCCTGTTTGATAAATCTGATATCAGCGGTATTTAGTGTGACATCTCTTGGCATTAAGCACATCTTGATCTGAGATTTCTGAAGTAATCTTCTGGTATGTAATACCAGGGTTTCAGCATTTCCCAGAGTTCTTCTTCAGATTTAGGCTGTCTTGTCTTGCTATTGCTCGAGTGTAAGGGGAAGTCACACTATATACGTGCCACTACAGCATATATAAGCTGTCTTTTCTTATTTTTCCTGTTTTTATATGAACAATATATAAAGAAATACACAATAGCATTTTTATGCTTATCCCTTACAATAGTTATATTTAGTCATCTCAGGATATTTTTAATTAATTATTTTCATTTCACAACAAAATCTGAAACAATGAGACAACTTGTGGATTTAGACATTTTAGCGCACCTCAGCTCTGGTCAAGAAAGGTCATTTCTCTGTTCATGTTTCCTCTTTGTAATGTCCTTAAATGTTTCCTTTCTGTGATACCTTCCCCAGAGCACAAGAAAAAATATCTGATGACATCACCCCACAAGCACATGCCCCAATACACATTTGAATTGGTATAAAGTAGTTTCCATATATGCTGTGTTTCAGTGATTAGATTTTCCGATTTAAACTCAGTAGTGTCCTTTAGCACTACCAGAGTTCACATTCTCACCCACAGTGAACAGAATTTCTTATGTGTCATACATTCCTGTTCAAACAGGTCTTTTAAGGGTCAGCCCATTATTTAAAAGGAAGGACTTTTGTCAAAGTCAAAGTCAGCTTTATTGTCATTCAGACGATACAACAAGTAGTGCACAGCTGAACAAGATTACGTTTCTCCTAACTCCAATGTGCAAATATACACTATACATAAATGTAAGTGCACGAGACAAGACATTAGTCAGCATACACAAGACACAGTATAAACACACAAGAAATATACATTAAAAAAAATTAAAATAAATAATTGTATATATATATATATATATATATATATATATATATATATATATATATATATATATATATATATATATATATATATATAAGAGTATATACATATATTGCACATAGGAATAAAATACTGCACATTGTATATAGAAACTATTGACATTGTTCCAGTGATTATTGCACAGTGTGACCGGTATTGTAAACGTAGCACTGGAAAATGTTGATAAGGTGCTCACAGAGAGAACATTAAAATTATTGCACAAAGTAGCTACATATGAAGATGGGGGTGTGGGTTATAAATAGTGATCATAATAGTTCTATGTTTCTAGGTATAAAGTAAAATAAAATAAATGTGGTGTGTATTGTTAAAGGGAGTTGAGTAGTCTATTGGCCTGTGGGAAGAAGCTCTTGTTAAGTCTGGCTGTCTTGCACCGCATGCAGTGGTAACGTTTACCAGAGGGCAGAAGGCTGAACAGTCCATGGTCAGGATAGGTGGGATGTGGATGGAAGTGAAGTTCTGATGATTTTCTCTGCTGTCCTCACCACTCTCTGGAGAGATTTCTGGTCCGAGGTGGTGCAGCTGCCATACCAGACTGGGAGGCTGCTGGTCAGAATGCTCTCTGTTATGCCTCTATAGAACATTGTGAGGATAGGAGATGGAAGGTTTGCTCTCCTCATCCTTCGCAGGAAGTCAAGGCGCTGCTGTGTCTTTTTGATGGAGGAAGTGGTGTGTATAGTCCATGTCAGATCATCTGTAATGTGCACCCCTAGAAACTTGATGCTTCTCACTAACTCTATGGCAGTACCATGGATTGTGAGTCGAGGCCCACTACCATGGTATCATTTGCAAACTTGATGATGTGATTTGAGTTGTACTTGGCAAAACAATTATGAGTCATCAGGGTGAACAACAGAGAGCTTAGCACAAAGCCCTGGGCAACTCCTGTGTTCATGATGATGGTTTCAGAGGTGTTTACACCAACTCGTATTGTCTGTGGTCTGTCTGAGAGGAAGTCCAATAACCAGTTGCACAATGGGGTGTCAATGCCTAATGGGCTGAGATTCTTTACCAAGTGTTGGGGTATGACTGTGTTGAAGGCTGAGCTGAAGTCAATGAAAAGCATCCGCACATAACGGTTCTTATTCTCCAGATAGGTCAGGCTTCGGTGAAGCGCTGCTGATATGGCATCATCAGTGGAGCGGTTAGGGCGGTATGCGAACTGGAGAGGGTCGAGCGTTGCAGGAAGTCTTGACATTGTGTGGTCTTTCACCAGTCTTTCAAAGCACTTCATCATGATGGGAGTGAGCGCTACGGGGCGTTAGTCATTGACTGGTGACTTCTTTGGCAGTGACACAATAGTAGTTGCCTTGAAGCATTGTTGGTGGTCTGAGTTTCCAAGCTGGCGGTAGGGGGGCTGCCTTGAATGCCTACTCAATATTTGTGTAAGCCTAGACTAGTGTGTTTTCTCCCCTGGTCGCAAAGTCCACATGTTGATAATAATGTGGCAGTACTGTCCTCAGGTTAAAGTCTCCAACAATTATAGAAACAAAGTCTGGGTTGGCATTTTGCATCATGCTTACAAACTGGTACAGTATGGAAAGTGCATCTCTTTTGTTGGCACTGGGAGGTATGTATACAGCTGTGATGCTAATGGCTGTGAATTCCCTTGGCAAATAAGATGGTCGACATGTTAATGTCAGGAACGCAATATCCTCCAAACAATAGCTTGAGACAATTTTAGCATCGTATTGTGACATATTTTGTCAGTTTAGGAGCCATTTAACATTCATCATGGCAATATATCTTGCTGCACTATGTCATCGTGTCCTACTCCATATTGCTGCTGCTTTTGCTTATTGTTCTGGCTATATTTGGACCCCAGTGACCCCAAAGGCACTCAGCTGAAAGCCCCCTCATAACTGAACAAAAGCATTGAACTTCTGACTGACATGACTGCAAAGCAGCGCAGTATTAAATCTGTCCTCAGATGAGTCCCCCTGGGTCACTTCTCAATGGAGCTCATATGATTTACATACACAAACCCTTTGTTTTTATCAAGATCTTGAGTGCGGTGATAGAGCTGAGCTCCACTGGCAAGAGTTTGACACCTTTCTATTGTTCACCACATCAAAGGTGAACATCAGCACCTTCTGAGAGAATATTCTGTCTCCATGTCTGTGTGAACCATTGGGGGGGGGGGGGGTGGAAACACAATTGCAAAAGTTCTTTCTCTTCCTTCCTCTTCTGTGTGCATGTATAGAGATTTGTGAACAGATAAACACACACTCACAAAATGCTAAAACATCAGACAGATGTTCAAGTGAGTTGAGATCTTGTGAGTGGAAGGTGACTGCATATGATTTATTTAATATTCTTTTGACTATTCAGTGCCCCCACGTTCACTGGGGATGAGGGCACTTTCTGGAGATGGTTCATCATAGAATTAAGGTGATCAAAATGACTTTGCAGTGATTCTCAGTGACTTTCCTTCTATGAGGAAGGACAAGTCAACCAAAACCATACAAGCAAACGTCCCCTCGGCTTTACAGTTCCACCGGACCCCTTCACTGGACGATTCAAGCATTCAGGCCTTTCTTTTTATGTCTAATTCACATGCAATATACTCAACTTGTTGAGAGATGCTTCATCTTGACCATAATGCCTTTTCTACATCTCTGATACACATTTTAAAAATGGACAAGACTATAAGACAGTAATAAGGGCCATGTTAATCCATGTTATTATCTTGGTGTTTCACAACTTATTTTAAGTCCTGTTATTTTTACAGTGCTTCAGAGTGTTATTAAGTCATTTCCCCTCCCCCTCCAGCTCACAGTTCCCCCAGTGCTGGGGAGTGGCTCAGTTCTACCCTTCCTCTGCTCTCCCAACGACACTCCACTGTTTCATCTCTGTGGTCCAGCAAACACAGGGCTCAAGTCTGGGGGACATTGACGTAAGGGACCCTTCACTCTCCTTTTACTGCACTAAAACTGTGTCTCTGTACCTTTGACAAGACAGCAGATAGATACAAAGACTGAGTCAGTCTTTGGTGATTGGTGGAAGCCCCAGAAAGAGACAGCAGGCTAATCCATCTGAAGAGATCTCTTTACATTAATTAATGGATGCGCTTATAAACAAATATTAAACTGTGACCTTTGCTTTTGTTCAGGATCGACTCACCATGAGAGGCTTGTATCTGCTGTGTCTGGGTGAGTCACACTCCAAATCTCTTTGGACTCCATGTATTCTAGGCTGTAGTCAAGACTGTCATACATTGGAGGGTTTCTCAGTTTGTAGTTGTGTAATTATGAATAACACACATTTCCTGTTAAACAGCAATACTATACTTCATTGCTATTGTGAGAAACAGTTTAACAGTAATAATAATAACATGGTCTAGAGTTGTTTTTTCTGAATTTTTTTCACACAGCGAACTAATGTATTTGTTACATGTATTGATTTAGGTACATGCCAGCTTACAGAAGCTGAGCTGAGAGCACAGTAAACATGTAAACATGTACACACTATAAACATGTAAACACATACACACTGTAAACACATTCCCCCACAGGTCTGTTAGCCCCAGTGATCGAAATGACCTCGATGAAAGATTGCGGACATGGATATCTGAAGATAGGCAGTCAATGTATAGGTATGGACAAGTCCTGTCACTTATAGCATATGTATAAAAAATACCTTTAAATACTCAGTGGGCCTCATTCTCTAATATCTTCCTAAGTTGTTTCTTAAATTTGTTCATGAAAAAGGACCTAAAAGTCTACATCAGGTTTATGACGTGTTCTTAAACAGCAGAATTGTTCGTATCTGTATTCCCATTCTCTTCGTACACTGAAAACACATCCCTGTTGTTCCTAATTACCAATAGTACATGGCCTGTCCATCTCCATACAGAAGAATGAGACTGCAGGGCTGTGTGCTCACACACATTTGTAAAGCCCATTTTGGCCACATTTTTTGAAAAATGTTTGCTTTATTTCTCACAAGTCTGATTTTCTTAATTACTGCAGAATGCAGACAGATTTGTTTTACTTCCCCAATTACTGGATGGCACAGTTCCCAAGTAACATAACTGAGGTGATCTGAAGAGTCAGTCTTTTACAAGACCATAATGCTTTCTAAGATAATAAAAAATGATTATTAAAAATATTATACATTGTATTGTACTCTAAATCCTATAAAGTTATATAACTGTAGAACTGAAGAAAACATAACAAGCAATTATTTGTAAGATGTCAGTGCTCACATGTGTGTAAGTGCGCTCTTGAGTGTAGATTCTGATCTCAGAACAAACACCAAATAGGAAAACATTGGCCAATGTCAGAATCTTCGTGAGTAGATTTTCTTTTTAGTTTCTTCTTAAGAACAGTTGGTGAATGCGACTCATTGTTGTTAAATGTAATTTTATAACAGACTAATTCAAATACAGGTTCTGTATATTTTTGACCACAGGTCAATGTACTAAGTTGCCATTGAACGCTGCATGCTACACACGTTCCTTAACTGAAGCTATTTTTGTCATTCATCATCAAGTTCATTTCTTATGCAAAGACTGTTTTTAATGTTGAAACGGATGGGGATGAGTGTGACTTTGAAAACCCAATATGTGGAGACCATGCAGTGTGCAACAACACAAATGGCGGCTACTACTGCAACTGTGAACCAGGGTACCAGACATAACCTCGGACATTTAATTTCACCCAGAGCAGCAGCAAGAGATGCCGAGGTCAGTGAATCTATAGCATGGTGGATCTTCCCTGTACAGAAATAAAGACGATGAATTTAAATCTGTGACCTTCTTCTGTTAACAGACATCGATGAATGTTCTGAAGTCAAAGACTTATGTGGACCCAATTCTAAATGCAATAATTTTCCTGGTTCCTATTTCTGCACGTGTAAACCTGGTTTCAAACCCAGCAATGACAAGAAGATATTTAATGCAACCCAAGGAGTAAAATGTCATGGTAAAATGTGCAAGTAGCTTCACACGAATCCAGACACTGTAGCAATGATGTGTGTTACGACATTCAACTTTATGCGGTTTGTTGCATAATTGTGTGATCTGACGATTCAGAGAAGTGGTATTGTTACATAAATTAAATTGTCTTCATTGAAAGACAATTTACGTAAAAAAACAGAATTCACAAACATAATTTACCTCCACCATAATCATTAATAAAATCACCTGAAGTGAATATTTATTATATTAATTGCATAGATGTTGGTTAAATTCATTCATGATGAATTTACACTCACCTCTGTGTCTTGCTAATAGATATTAATGAATGTGAGTATGAGAGATGTGGGGAGAATGCGACCTGTCATAACACCAGTGGCAGCTTCTACTGCACCTGTGACCCAGGCTACAGGCTGGAGTCAGGGCAAATTCATTTCACTAATGGCTCCTGTAAACGTAAGTTGTTTTTTTTCCTGGTTCTACTTCATGTAGCCTACTGTTGAACGTCAAACTGTATTCATGACAATAACTCTCTGCTAGGCTGTTGTTCAGATATATGCTACATAGCACTGATTGGGATTTAGATATTAAACTGTGAAAATGGTTCTACTTTAATTCTGTGGCCGTAAACCTCTTTTGATCTACCCATTTCCTTCAAGATGTGTGTGTGATTGACAAGACTATCTGTGGGGATGGCGGAGTGTGTGAAATGGCTGCCAAAGGCCACCGCTGTGTGTGCCGGGAAGGGTTCACCAACTATGGAACCCCAACCATGAGATGCAGGGGTAAGGCCTTCTAGACACAATGTCTCTGCAATAATTTGACTGGGCCACCTAGTGCATCAGTTGTATTTCCTTCCCTGGGGTTTAACTACACCAACCCAGATGACAACTTCCAAATAAACAAACAACAACAACAAACAAAAAAAACCAAGAAATCCCACAGGAGTATTTTTATTACAACATCACAAGATTGGCACAGTTTCCAACTAACATAACTGAGGTGATCTGAAGAGTCACTCTTTTACAAGACCATAATGCTTTCTAAGATAATAAAAAATGATTATTAAAAATATTATATATTGTATTGTACTCTAAATCCTATAATATTATATAACTGTAGAATTTATTATATTAATTGCATAGATGTTGGTTAAATTAATTCATGATAAATTTACACTCACCTCAGTGTCTTGCTGATAGATATTAATGAATGTGAGTATGAGAGATGTGGGGAGAATGCGACCTGTCATAACACCAGTGGCAGCTTCTACTGCACCGGTGACCCAGGCTGGAGACAGGGCAAATTAATTTTACTAATAGGTTTTTTTTGTCCTGTTTCTACTTCACGTAGCCTACTGTTGAATGTCAAACTGTATTCATGGCAATAACCCCCTGATGCAGTGGTAAAGCCTTCCAGAGCGTTTTTTACTACTGGAGTGTATTGATCGAGATCTTGTTGCAAAGCCAAGTAATAAATCTCTCTGTCTAGCTGTACATTGGGATGTTAGCTATGTGACATTGTGTTTTCTCCCTAGAGCTGCAGTGCGATGCATTTCTAAATGAGAGCAGCACCATGCAGGTATGGCAAGATCCTCAGCAGACCACTCTAGGTGGACTAATATAAATTAAGCCCATTGTAAGCCCATTGTTCAGTGCCTTGGTACTGGCCCCCACTCTGAGGCCATACAGTGGGCCTGGCTCAGGCTTTTCTCCCAATCTGCACACCTTCCGTTCGGTTCACTGAACAGCTCTCCTTCTTAACAAATATAGGAAGCTGAATAATGATATCAGGCCCCATGGTTCAGGATTTATGGGTAATACTTGTAAAACACTCTGGTCCTTGTTGGAGCAGGAATGAAGTACAATGCAGAGCCATACAAGACTATCACAACTCGCCGAACCTCGTGGACGACCATCCTACTCCTTCTCTGTCTGTGGCCCCCACAGGTTCCAGTGGAGCTGGAGCAGACTCTGGCCAAACTAAGAAACCGTTGTCTGGAGCTGAGTAAGCGGAATGGAAACATGGAGCCAGTGCATAAAGATTTGTTGCAGGTAGCTGTGTGTACTAAGCTATTCAGATAGAGAGATAGAGAACTTGGATTTTAATTTGCTTTGTTACAAACTCACTCTCTCCTCTCTCTTTAACTTGCGTTCTGGCTTACCAATCCATAGATTCTCCTGGATGCAATAGACAGGTTCCTGTCTGACGGCTCCCTGAATAATAACAGGAAAGTGATAGCATTGTTGAGTATGATTGAGCATGCACTGAAATTATTAGGATACCTGCTGCAGGACAACATCACCAAGAAATCTGTTCAAACATGTAAGTGAATTCAGCCAGCCATCACTATACAGACTCCACACTGCAAACTGATCTATGATACACAGCGATTGTGATATAAATAATTCCATGCATGCTGTTTCTGTCTGTAGACGTCACGATGTTGGTCAACAGAAGTGAAGTTGCCCCAGACGGACCACTCGTTTTGTCCGCCAGTGACATCCAGCTGCAATCTGATTGGGCAACTGCTGCAGGAGACTCATACCTGGGTACAGTTCACTCACAGTGAACGTCAGTTGAAGACACTGTCAGCTCTTATATGTTTCTGAAAAATATGTATCGTTGAACAGGAATTGCCACCGTATCTCTGCTCAGCTACACAAACCTGCACACGTTGGTCAACAACTATTTCCACTGGCTGGAGACACAACAAGCTGAGAAGTTCAAGATAAACTCAAGAGTAGTGACTGTAGTGGTCACCAACCCACACACAGCCAATCTGAAGAAGCCAATCATTCTTACCTTCTCTCATCTGGAGGTGCAACACTATGTACTACTACTTAAAAATCCTCTTTTCAGGATTATATATGACAAGATAGAATTAGGAGATCATACTATATGGTTTTCTCTCATATAATGAGAATCGCTTACCAAACAAAGGCCAGGTTGGGATAGCAACAGTAAGTATAGTCACCGTGGACTTTTGTTTCCTGGTAATGATGTATCAAGTGTCTGTAATTTATACTTTGATGAGGGTGGTGGTTTCTCTTCCTCCTTGTCCATTTTCCATGGAAAATGTACAGGATGAGTTTGTGCTTCCAAGTATAACTTTCTGTCTTTCTTGCAGGTTCCAGTGGGGAACCAAACCTGTGTGTTCTGGGACTCCAATTTGGATGGAGGAGCCTGGTCTTCATCGGGCTGCACTGTGATCAGGTCCAGCGACGACCACACAGTCTGCTCCTGCACCCACCTCAGCAGTTTCGCTGTGCTAATGGCACTCTACGAGCAGGAGGTGGTGTGGCTGTTTATCCTTTCCAAATGATAGCAGCAAATTTTAGGAAATCTAAGAAAATACATTTTGTTTTAGTCTAAACTGTCAGGTGGACCATGGCTAGCTTTGCACCAGCAATCTCCAGTGCCCCTCTTGGAGACCAACCTTCCTGCAGTTTAGTTCCAACAATAACAACTGAAAGTCAGATCCACATACCTTAGATTAGGGTAACCTAATCTTCTTAAACCCCAAAGGAAGATGCTGTAGATCTCCAGGAGAAATATTTCTATTATTTGTTTTAAGTGTGCACAGAAGCCATGAAACAAGTGATCTGTACATATCTGACAAGTATATAATACATCAAGCCTCATCAAGAGTGACATTTGACAAAGTTTTACAAAGGATTGAACTGTTGCAAATGTTGCACCCCTGAGTGACCTTGAGGTTCAAACAAACAAGCAAACAAACAAACAAACAAACCAGCCCAGCTCAGGCACCCTTCGTTAGCCTTTAATACGCTATATATTTGACCCATTCATTCACTGCTCACAGCTGTAAAACGGTGCTTCTACTATGATGACTATTACCGCAGTGAGCCAAAAAACTAACACAACGTAGCGGTACCTTCATTAAGCACATGAACTGTTTGGCTTAAAACAAACTCAAGACAACTGCTAAAGGAAGCATTCCTGGTTACACGGGCAATAATGCTCTGCTAGGCTGATGTTCAGATATAAGCTTAGATAGTCCTGACTGGGTTTTAGATGTTAAATGGTGGAATGGTTCTACTTTTATTCTGAGGTAAACCTGCTGTTTACATCTGCTGTTTGACTCATTTTCTGCAAGATGTGTGTGACAAGGCAGTCCTTCGCATGTAAACATTTAGATTTTCAGATTCAGAGAACAGCGACTTGCAGTGCATAACATCTTGTTAAGCCAGGATGGGAGAATGTGTTCTAGTGAGTGTGGATAAGCTGATTTACCATTGTTAAATACATTAACTCACACTCTGACACTCTGCTAGGCTGTTGTTCAGATATAAGCTTAGATATAAGCTCAGATATAAGCTTAAAACCCTGACTGGGTTTTAAATGTTAAAGTTTTTATAAAGTTTTATCTAAAAATAGAAAAACTGTTCTCAGTGTAAACAAGAGTATGTATGAAATCACATTTTATATCCCTTAGACGGACACCCCTGAGAGCCAGAAGAGGGGGCAGTTCTGTCTAACGAGTAAACAGCTTCAGCACAAGTAGCTCCAGGTACCAAAGTGCTACTACAAGACAGCCACTACTGAGGTTTGGAGTCACTGAAATATTTTGGTCTGGTTCATTGCCATCCCTTAATTTTGGTTTACGGCCCAATCCCTTACTGTGGGGAGTGGTTTAGTCATGTTGATGACTTTAACTCACATTATATACATTAAAAGTTATGACAGTGTTATATTCTCTGCTATTCCCTGTTCAGTTCTCATTCAGGCAAGAAGTCTTCTCCAATAAAATTCATCTATTTGGCAGAAAGAGACACTACCTTGTTTCTGGTTAATCAACATCAATTGTCTAGATGATCACACACACACACACACACACACACACACACCGTGCACATGCATACATTGCTGTCAAACTTTCACATTGACACACATAATTCCCATTGCTCTCTTTCTCCCAGATATATGGTGTGCCTCCCATAGACCCCTCTCTTTGCACTTTAGGCTGTTTAGGTTTGTCCTATAGAGGGAACGGTCACACAAGGGCTTGCATGAGTGTGGACATCCCAGCAATAGACTCCGCCTACCACAAGTCTCCACAGGGAATTCACACCTCCAGGTAGACAGTGCAGAGAGAGAGAGAGAGAGAGAGAGAAACCTTTCAATCGTGTTACAGAGGTAGTCAAGTGCAGAGTTAGGAGTCTTGCCCAAGAACAGAGAGAGAGAGTATATAGTAACCATCAAAATTATTTATTGCTTGATTTGATTGCTTGATTTGACAACTGTCAATCACCCCCCCACCACCACACCCTGACCCCTCCCCCGCATATTTATTATATATTTATATATTATATTATTATTTTTATATGATATGATATGATATATGATATGATGTGGTCATGTACTGATACTGAAACATGCGTATGGGTCTCAGTTGTGTCTCTCTCTCTCTCTCTCTCTCTCTCTCTCTCACTCAACCACTCACTCACCCATCCTACTCCCCTCCCATTGGCTTATTCTCTAAGAAGTCACACCTCCTCGCAAGTCCTTCCCCCTAACCATACAGGAATAAAGTTTTCTGAGGGTGTCCCTCCCCCAAAAACCAAACTCCTCCCAGGGTCAGAAATACACTAGGCCAGAATGTTCAAAATTTGCCCCCTTTTTTTTCTTACCCAACCACCCGGTCTGACCAATCCTGTGCAGCGTGCAACTCCTCCCACAAAACCAGACCCTCATACCCGCTCATTTAAGTTTAGTTGTACCCGCGGTGTATGAGTAGGAATCAGAGAGGGAGAGAGAGAGCGAGCGAGCGAGCACAAGAGCAAGAGCGAGAGAGAGCGAGTCAGTAACCTCTGAGTGTGTCAGAGAGGACACTGAACAGACAAAGTGGAGAAAAACTGGTGTAGTATGAGACTGAAAACTTTAATTTTCTTTAATCACATTATTTCACTATTAAAGGATTAATTCGATGATTCCTACTCATACACCGCGGGTACAACTAAACTTAAATGAGCGGGTACGAGGGTCTGGCTCTTGTACAAGGACTCTTGTATTTACTCATCCATTGCTTGACGTTTGGGCCCCGAAAGGGAGAACAGGTGGCCTTTAGGGGGATTGGAGCCTGGGAGGAGGTTTATGGCCATGTCATATGGCTGGTGGGGAGGCAATAGTTGGGCCTTCTGTTTGCTAAATGCTTCCCTGAGGTCCCAGTATTCCTGGGGGATTTGAGAAAGGTCCAGACCACCGGCACCATGACCGGACCCAGACCAAGACTTGGGTAGCTGTAAACAGGAGCTCCAACATGACAAACCCCTAGACAGCACTGACTGGGTCAGCCAGTCCACATGGGGATTATGGCGCTGAAGCCAGGGGTACCCCAAAATCAGTTGCAAGTAGGGAGCATGGATAATATACGGTGCAATCTGTTCAGTGTGTGATCCAACTCGCAATGTGATTGGACAAGTCTGAGAGCTAATATCCCCTGGCTCAAGGAACCGACCATCAATGGCAGCAATGGGTAAGGGTTCATCCAATGGGACCAGCAGCAGGGCTAACTTGTTGGCTAACCCAGCATCGAGAAAGTTGCCATCTGCTCCCGAGTCCACAAATGCCTGGAGACGCATTTCAGAGGTTCCCCAAGCAATTGTGGTACTTAAGAACAACCCTTGAGCTCGGGGAGGACTGGCTGAGTCAGTCAGGGGTTCTCCCTCCCCTGACGGACGTTGTCTTTTCCCCCAGAGCTCAGAACAAGCTGGGCAGAGATGACCTGAGCTTCCACATTACAGAAACCTCCCTTCCTGCAACTGAGCATCACGCTCACTTCGGGAAAGGCGGGTGTGTCCGAAATGCATTGGCTGGGGTCCGGACTCCGCCCGCTTGTCGGGCACATGACAAGGGCTAAGGGTGCACAGAGCTCCGTGAGAGCCTCCACTGATCTCTGGTCCCCGTGCTCTGCACCTCTCCCGTGCGCAATTGTCAATTCGCAACACCAGATCGATCAGGTCATCAAGATAGGCGGGAGTATCTCAGTGGACCAGTTCATCTTTAAGCTCCTCACTGAGGCCCTGGTGGAAAGCAGCAATCAGCGCTGTGGGGTTCCATCCATAATGCAGAATTTGATGGTGTAATCAGCACCGCTCTTTTCCCCTGACGTATTTTAATGAGACGGGAAGCCGCCTCCCCTTCAGCGACTGGATGGTGAAAAGGCCACTTGAGAGCAGCAATGAACCACAGTGGAACATACGTCTGTTTGGTGCTCCCAGACTGGGGTGGCCCATGCCAGAGTCCACCCAGTCAGAAGGGAGATGATGTATGCCCCCTTAGTGGAGAACCAAGAGGGCTGCTGCTCAAAAACCAGTGAGCATTGAACCTCCTGCCTCGCAGGATTTGGGCTGATGCTGCTGCCTCCTGCCTAGGGGGCAGCCAAAGGCACTGGTGCTTGTATCGGGAGGTCTGTCAGGGTCTGCCACTGAAAAGTGATCGGTTGCAGGGCCTGCTTATGTCAACCAACAGTCACCCTCTGATTGGTCAGAATCCCCTTTACCTGTTCTAGGTATAACTGGGTCCATGTCCATGGTTGAGTCTTTCTGTAAGGTAGGCTCGAACCCAGGTCAGCCAGCTAATGACACCAACAGCCTACTGGGTGCGCAACCATGCTCTAACAATGGTGGGCCTGTGTGCAGAACAGTTAGATCTTGGATCAGATAAAACAAAAGGACAAAACTAAACACCACACTGAGTATGGAAAAAGGGAGAACAAAGGACGCCATGGGAAGAAATGGCAACCCCGAGAATACGGTGAGAGATGCTTCATCTGACCATAATACTTTTTCTATATCTTCAATCTTCCTTTACTGCACTATAGCAGATAGATATAAAGACTGATTCAGTCTTCGGTGATTGGTGGAAGCCCCAGAAAGAGACAGCAAATATTAAACTCTGACCTTTGCTTTTGTTCAGGATCGACTCACCATAAGAGGCTTGTATCTGCTGTGTCTGCGTGAGTCACGCTCCAAATCTCTTTGGACTCCATGTATTCTAGGCTGTAGTCAAAACTGTTGTACATTGGAGGGTTTCTCAGTTTGTAGTTGTGTAATTATGAATGACAGATTTCCTGTTAACATCAATACTATACTTCATTACTTCAAAGTGAGAAACAGTTTAATAGTAACAGTAATCAAATGGTCTGGAGTTGGTGGGTGGGTAAGATGTTTAGGAAAATCTTAAAAGTTAAATGTACGAAGCAAATGTTTTTGAAGCTATTGCACTTCCGCGCCTGCAAATTTTCATGTTGCTTCACAGCTCTGAGAGCACATCTCTCTCAACTGTGTGAGGAAATGACACAGAAGAAAACCTTAATGAAAGTACAGCATAATACAGTTATTTAACTGTGTTAACAGTACATTTACAGCATTTAGCTAACACTTTTATCCAAAGCAACTTACAATCATGGTTGAGTAAAACTTTTGAGCAATTGAGGGTCCTTGCTCAGGGGCCCAACAGTTGCAACTTGGCAGTGGTGGAGCTTCATTGATCCGATTAGGAGTTGAGTACCTTAACCAGTGACCTTCCACTGCCCAGTACAGGTGTAGGGGGTTTAACATGGTCATGCCTCATCACTGCTGATGTTTCAGTGCAGCCTGCCCTACCACCATCTGTCTGGATGTCACACCCCAGTGCCCTGCAAGCCCCTGCCAGCTGTCTGCTCTCCCACAGCCTACAGGAAGGGCTGGCTGGGGGCTCATCAGGCACTGGCTGTGCTGCTTATAGCATATGTATAAAAAATACCTTTAAATACTCAGTGGGCCTCATTCTCCAATATCTTCCTAAGTTTTTTCTTAAATTTACTCGTGAGAAAGGACCTAAAAGTTTACATCAGGTTTATGACGTGCTCTTAAACAGCAGAATTGTTCGTATCTGTATTCCCATTCTCCTCGTACACTGAAAGCACATCCCTGTTGTTCCTAATTACCAATAGTACATGCCTGTCCATCCCCATACAGAAGAATGAGACTGCAGGGCTGTGTGCTCACACACATTTATTTTTTACTTCCCTGATTACTGGATGGCACAGTTCCCAAGTAACATAACTGTAGAACTGAAAAAAACACAACAAGCAATTATTTGTAAGATGTCAGTGCTCACATGTGTGTAAGTGCGCTCTTGAGTGTAGATTCTGATCTCAGAACAAACACCAAATAGGAAAACATTGGCCAATGTCAGAATCTTCGTGAGTAGATTTTCTTTTTAGTTTCTTCTTAAGAACAGTTGGTGAATGCGACTCATTGTTGTTAAATGTAATTTTATAACAGACTAATTCAAATACAGGTTCTGTATATTTTTGACCACAGGTCAATGTACTAAGTTGCCATTGAACGCTGCATGCTACACACGTTCCTTAACTGAAGCTATTTTTGTTATTCATCATCAAGTTCATTTCTTATGCAAAGACTGTTTTTAATGTTGAAACGGATGGGGATGAGTGTGACTTTGAAAACCCAATATGTGGAGACCATGCAGTGTGCACCAACACAAATGGCAGCTACTACTGCAACTGTGAACCAGGGTACCAGACGTATCCTCGGACAGTTAATTTCACCCTGAGCAGCAGCAAGAGATGCCAAGGTCAGTGAATCTATAGCACGGTAGATCTTCCCTGTACAGAAATAAAGACGATGAATTTAAATCTGTGACCTTGCTCTGTTAACAGACATCAATGAATGTTCTGAAGTCAAAGACTTATGTGGACCCAATTCTAAATGCAATAATTTTTCTGGTTCCTATTTCTGCACGTGTAAACCTGGTTTCAATCCCAGCAAAGACAAGAAGACATTTAATGCAACCCAAGGTGTAAAATGTCATGGTAAAATGTGAAGTAGCTTCATGTGAACACAAACATTATAGCAGTGATTTGTGTTACTACAATGAACTTTATGCAGTTTGTTGCATAATAGTGTGATCTGAAGATTCAGAGAACTGGTATTGTTACATAAATTAAATTGTCTTCATTGAAACACCAGAAAACGTAATTCACAAACATAATTTACCTCCACCATAATCATTAATAAAATCATTCGAAGTTAATATTTATTATATTAATTGCATAGATGTTGGTTAAATTCATTCATGATGAATTTACACTCACCTCTGTGTCTTGCTAATAGATATTAATGAATGTGAGTATGAGAGATGTGGGGAGAATGCGACCTGTCATAACACCAGTGGCAGCTTCTACTGCACCTGTGACCCAGGCTACAGGCTGGAGTCAGGGCAAATTCATTTCACTAATGGTTCCTGTAAACGTAAATTGTTTTTTTTCCTGGTTCTACTTCATGTAGCCTACTGTTGAACGTCAAACTGTATTCATGACAATAACACTCTGCTAGGCTGTTGTTCAGATATATGCTTACATAGCACTGATTGGGATTTAGACGTTAAACTGTGAAAATGGTTCTACTTTAATTCTGTGGCCGTAAACCTCTTTTGATCTACCCATTTCCTTCAAGATGTGTGTGTGATTGACAAGACTATCTGTGGGGACGGCGGAGTGTGTGAAATGGCTGCCAAAGGCCACCGCTGTGTGTGCCGGGAAGGGTTCACCAACTATGGAACCCCAACCATGAGATGCAGGGGTTAGGCCTTCTAGACACAATGTCTCTGCAATAATTTGACCAATAATTTGACTAGGCCACCTAGGGCATCAGTTGTATTTCCTTCCCTGGGGTTTAACTACACCAACCCAGATGACAACTTCCAAATAAACAAACAACAACAAAAAAAAAATAGAAATCCCACAAGAGTATTTTTATTACAACATCACAAGGTTGAGACCCAAATCTTCAGGTTCCACATCATCTTGTCCCTACTGGCTGTTAGTAACACGCAATCTGCACACCTGAACAATCTGAAGTTGGTTGGGGTCACTGTTAGTCACCTTTAATAAAGAGGGGAAAAGAAAGCAGAAGAAATTCACCACTACCCCACTCAGTGCATACATATACAGAGCAAGCCATGAAAGAAAATCCTACACCACTACTCAGTGTCCCTACATCACCAACCCCAGTGACAACAGCCAATTAATACAGTTTACACCTTTACAACCGAGACCCACATGACCTACACAGGGAGCAAACAATAAGACAATTCAACACACAAAAAAAGGAATAAAACAGAAAAAGCACCATGGCAAAACTATACCGGCAACTGGATTTTACTTAGGTCAACGTTTGTCAGGGCATATGCTTAGCCTAAACAAAACAAAACATTTACAGCATTTAACTGATGCTTTTAACTGATGCTTTTAACCACTGAGCTACCACTTCCCTGTGCTGTAGACCACAACATGAGTATACACAAACAAACAAACAAATACGCAAGCAACCAAGCAAGCAAACAAACAAACCAGCCCAGCTCAGGCGCACTTCGCTAGCCTTTAATACGCTATATATTTAACCCATTCATTCACTGCTCACAGCTGTAAAACAGTGCTTCTACTATGATGACTATTACCGCAGTGAGCCACAAGACTAACACGACGTAGCAGTACCTTCATTAAGGACATGAACTGGTTGGCATAAAACAAACTCAAGACAACTGCTAAATAAAGCATTCCTGGTTACACGGGCAATAACGCTTTGCTAGGCTGGTGTTCAGATATAAGCTTGGATAGTCCTGACTGGGTTTTAGATGTTAAACGTTGGAATGGTTCTACTTTTTTCTGAGGTAAACCTGCTGTTTACATCTGCTGTTTGACTCATTTTCTGCAAGATGTGTGTGACAAGGCAGTCCTTCGCATGTAAACATTTAGATTTTCAGATTCAGAGAACAGCGACTTGCAGTGCATAACATCTTGTTAAGCCAGGATGGGAGAATGTGTTCTAGTGAGTGTGGATAAGCTGATTTACCATTGTTAAATACATTAACTCACACTCTGACACTCTGCTAGGCTGTTGTTCAGATATAAGCTTAGATAGCCCTGACTGGGTTTTAAATGTTAAAGTTTTTATAAAGTTTTATCTAAAAATAGAAAAACTGTTCTCAGTGTAAACGAGAGTACGTATGAAATCACATTTTATATCCCTTAGAAGTGCTACATGATGTCACCCCTGAAGGCCAGAAGAGGGGGCAGTTCTGTCCAACGAGTAAACAGCTTCAGCACAAGTAGCTCCAGGTACCAAAGTGCTACTACAATACAGCCACTACTGAGGTTTGGAGTCACTGAAATATTTTGGTCTGGTTCATTGCCTTCCCTTATTTTTGGTTTACGGCCCAATCCCTTACTGTGGGGAGTGGTTTAATCATGTTGATGACTTTAACTCACATTATATACATTAAAAGTTATGACAGTGTTATATTCTCTGCTATTCCCTGTTCAGTTCTCATTCAGGCAAGAAGTCTTCTCCAATATAATTCAACCATTTAGCAGAAAGAGACACTACCTTGTTTCTGGTTAATCAACATTACAGTTGGTAAAGTTGTGAGTGTGTGTGCTGGTGAGTTTGGTTATGATGGTTTATTGTGGATTTTCAGTGATTCTGAGAGTGTGGCGAGGGTAGATTTGATTTGGTCTGAAACGTAAGGAAATTAAATGTAAGGAAATGAAATGAGGCAAATATTTGCACGGATAGATGGGCACAATAGACCCATGATATCCATTTCATTCCAGAGCTTGTGGGAATGTATGAGTGTGTGTGGGTTTAATGCATATTCCTAACATGCTGTAAAAGAGAGTTAGTCAAGGCAATGGGTAGTAGGCTCACGGGGGGGCTGCAGCGCACCCAAGTGGATGGTAGAGGACATGCACCCCCACAACTAGATTTTTTTCTTTTAAATCTGTCACTTTCTAATAGAAACAAATCATCAGTGTATAGAAAATGCCTTTTAAATCTGTAGAGGGCTGAATCTCAAAGAAGGGATATTCCCAATCAACCTTGTTTTATTAACGTTTTATAAAAACTTTACCTATAAAAACTAATGGGAAAGCAGAAACATAGCTGAAAGGGTCAGGCTGCTGTTGAAAGAAGTGTAAGGAGTATATATTCTGTTTTTCCCTGTTCACTTCACATGTCTTCTCCAATTATAATTAAACCACATGGCAGAAATAGACACTACCTTGTTTCTGGTGAATCGACATCAATTGTCCAGATGATCTGGGGGCCCATTTCTCATCTATCCATCACATACATAGAATATATATATTTATCTTGCATATATATTTCACATATAGAGAATATCTATATTTCTCTATGCACCCCTGTTTTCTTTTCCTCAGTTTGGACAGAGCGCTCTCCACCATTTCACTGCGAGTTATACTGTGTATGACTATGTATGTGACGAATAAACCAAACTTGAAACTTGAAACCTCCTCTTAAAGAGAGTCAGGCTAAAGATCATTAGAGAATACTACAGCATATCCTCACTCATTGCTGCAGTTCTCTCTGAAGGCCAGTTGTACCTAGTAAACTATTGTTCTTCATTAATCTTTGTGTTGATAGTGTTTACTGCAAAGTTCCAGAGGTAACAGATCTAACAGTGTAAATGCTGATTAGTTTGTATAGGTTTGAACTTTTAGCATTGGGAGGAAGTGGCTATGGTGAAACTTCTTGCTAAATTTAAACAGTATAAAGGCTGAAGTGAGAGAAGCAAGAAGAACAAAACCGTACTGACATCTCAGCCAGTGCCTTTTACTGATAAGTCTTTTTTAAAGATGAAAAGATGAAAACATAAATAACTAGGTCTATTTTTTCCTCTGTGAACATCACCATACAATACCAAATTACTGCTTGATGTGATCTTTACTAAGGAAGACATCGGTGAAACAAACCTGAAACAATCTGAAAGCAACAACGATAAAATAAAACCAACATACAGCGAAGGTGGTGAAAAATATGTAAATGTGAGGTGAACAGTCTCTGAGACATGGTCTATTCTGGGTGGACTGACATGGTCTCCAAACATAGATCCACTATACTCCATTATGGCTTTAACCACTAACAGAAAAGTACATTGAAATGACCAAGAAAAAGTTATTTGAAAGAGTTTACCTGACCACAAACTTTTTCCCATGTTATGAAATATTTTGTACATATTTCTACTTTAACCCCTACAAGAATGGAATATACACATTGTTTAGTCATCTGAGACAGAACTTGTGAATTTAGACATTTAAGCGCACCTCAGCTCTGGTCAACAAAGGTCATTTCTCTGTTCATGTTTCCGTTTTCTAATGTCCTTAAATTTTTCCATTCTATGATACCTTCCCCAGAGCACAAGGAAAAATAACTGATGACATCACCCCACAAGCACATGGCCCCACCACACATTTGAATTAATATAAAGTAGTTTCCATATATGCTGTGTTTCAGTGCTTAGCTTTGCTGATTTAAACTCAGTAGTGTTCTTTAGCACTACCAGAGTTCACATATTCACCCACAGTGAACAGAATTTCTCATGCGTCATATGTCCTTGGTCAAACAGGTCTTTTAAGGGTCAGCTCATTGTTTTAACATGAAAGGAAGGACTTTTGTGTCGCATGTTGTCAGTATAAGAGCCATTTAACAATCATCATGGCAATATATCTTGCTGCACCATGTCATCGTGTCCTACTCCATATTACTGCTGCTTGTGCTTATTGTTCTGGCTAAATCTGGACCCCAGTGACCCCAAAGGCACTCAGCTGAAAGCCCCCTCATAACTGAACAAAAGCATTGAACTTCTGACTGACATGACTGCAAAGCAGCGCTGTATTAAATCTGTCCTCAAATGAGTCCCCCTGGGTCACTTCTCAATGGAGCTCATATGATATACATACACAAACCCTTTTTTTATCAAGATCTTGAGTGTGGTGAAAGAGTTGAGCAGTAGGCTTCCGGAAAGTTTGACATCTTTTCTGTTGTTCACTGTATCAAAGGTGAACATCAGCACCTTCCAAGAGAACATTCTGTCTGCATGTCTGTGTGACACATTGGGGGAGGGGGGGGGGGTTCACACTTGCAAAAGTTCTCCATCTTCCTTCCTCTTCTGTGTGCATGTATAGAGACTTGCGAACACTCACACTCTCACTCACAAAGCGCTAAAACATCAGACAGATGTTCAAGTGAGTTAAGATCTTGTGAGTGGAAAGTAGCTGCATATGATTCATTTAATATTCTTTTAATCATTTACCCTACATTCCCTGGGGATGGGGGCACTTTCTGAAGGAAGTTACCACTCACCTTAGGATAGAGATGGTTCATCATAGAATTAAGGTGATCAAAATTACTTTGCAGTGATTCGCAGTAACTTTCCCTCCAAGAGTCAACCAAGTCAACCAAAACCATACAAGCAAACGTCCCCTCGGCATTATAGTTCCACCGGACCCCTTCACTGGACGGGTCAAGCATTCAGGCCTGTGTCTACTTTACATGCAATTCTCAACTTGTTGAGAATACAGTGAGAGATGCTTCATCTGACTATAATACCTTTTCTACATCTCTGATACACATTTTAAAAATGGACAAGACTATAAGACAGTAATAAGGGCCATGTTAATCCATGTTATTATCATTGTGTTTCACAATTTATTTTAAGTCCTGTTATTTTCCAAGTGCTTCAGAGTGTTATAAAGTCATTTCCCCTCCCCCTCCGGCTTACAGTTCCCCCAGTGCTGGGGAGTGGCTCAGTTCTACCCTTCGTCTGCTCTCCCAACGACACTCCACTGTTTCATCTCTGTGGTCCAGTAAACACAGGGCTCAAGTCTGGGGGACATTGATGTAAGGGACCATTCAGTCTCCTTTTACTGCACTAAAACTGTGTCTCTGTACCTTTGACAAGACAGCAGATAGATACGAAGACTGAGTCAGTCTTTGGTGATTGGTGGAAGCCCCAGAAAGAGACAGCAGGCTGATCCATCTGAAGAGATCTCTTTACATTAATTAATGGATGCGCTTATAAACAAATATTAAACTGTGACCTTTGCTTTTGTTCAGGATCGACTCACCATGAGAGGCTTGTATCTGCTGTGTCTGGGTGAGTCACACTCCAAATCTCTTTGGACTCCATGTATTCTAGGCTGTAGTCAAGACTGTCGAACATTGGAGGGTTTCTCAGTTTGTAGTTGTGTAATTATGAATGACAGATTTCCTGTTAACATCAATACTATACTTCATTGCTAATGTAAGAAACATAATAGTAACAGTAATAACATGGTCTGGACTTGGTGGGTTGGTAAGATATTCATGAAAAGCTTAAAAGTTAAATGTATGAAGCAATTGCTTTTGAAACTATTGTGCTTCAAAAGCGCGTATGCGAATGTTCATGTTGCTTCACAGCTCTGAGAGCACATATCTCTCAACTGTGTGAGGAAGTGACACAGAAGAAAACCTAACTTTAGCTACTAAGAAGGATTTGCTTTGTTGTTGGTTTTTGCTTGCACTTGTGTGTCATGAGTTTTGTTTCAGTGGAGGTGAAAAGGTTATTGGCAGCTGGCCATCTTTGACATTTAGGGAACGAAGCCTGCGCTCCTCGCCCAGAGCTTTCACATTCTTACAGAAGAGTTTTATCATCGTTATTTTTATTATACAGCATTCTCTCTGTCCCCCTTTCAGTCTGTCAATCTATGAGCGTGTCTCCTACGGCTTTACCAAAATGTAATCAGAACAGCAGCACTGAAAAACAAAATGAGATGGGTAAGAGCTCACTGCCACATGGGAGGTAGCAAGCGTGGGTGTAGCTGGGGGAGCACAGGAAATCAGAGATGCATTTATATCTCCGCATGGCGTGGGAGAGTGGAGGTATGATGCCATTCAGGAAGAACAGTTATGACGCTGAAGGAAAAAAGCAAAAACATATCACACTGGTCGCATTAAAAACGCACAGCTCAGGCAGAAGAGATGACATCCATGTTGAAATATGATGGCTACAATATTACCATTTTTCTACTTAGTGATATTACTGTATATTTACCCAACACTTTTATCCAAAGCAACTTACAATTATGACTGAGGACAACTTTAGCAACTGAGGGTTAAGGGTCTTGCTCAGGAGCCCCACAGTGGTGACTTGGCAATAGCGGGGCTTGAATCAGCAACCTTCCAGTTATAAGTCAAATAGCTTAACCACTGAGCTCCCACTGCCCTGTGCTGTTGCCCCCCAAATGAGAATAGAAAAGCTGTACTCAGTACTGTTACATCAAAGAGAAAGGGCAGGAAAAAAGGTCTCTGAGTATTTGTCATGATCAGTCCCTCCCAGCTTCTGGGTTCCATGTTTTCCCTGTTTTGTGTTTTTTTTAGTTCCGTTCCATAGTTTCGTTTTCTGCGTCCGCCTCCCTATCGCTCACCATTACATTACTCCGACATGCAGAGCTCTTCTGGGCATCTGCCAAATGCCACATAGGTAGCGGTCCTATGCTAGACTCATCTCTGAAAAACACCTAAATTTAACCAACTCATGCACTTGTAAGATTTTTTATTTGTACTCGTTCTCTTGTTTAGCACTGGGGTTGGTCTTGTATTCTGTTGCATAGTACTGTATTTCTCAATCTAGGTCACAGCACTGACACTTGTTTTTTCTCTCTGTTATTGTGGTCTGTTCTTAATGAAAGTACGGCATAATATAGTTATTTAACTGTGTTAACAGTACATTTACAGCATTTAGCTAACACTTTTATCCAAAACAACTTACAATCATGGCTGAGTAAAACGTTTGAGCAATTGAGGGTCCTTGCTCAGGGGCCCAACAGTTGCAACTTGGCAGTGGTGGAGCTTCATTGATCCGATTAGGAGTTGAGTACCTTAACCAGTGACCTTCCACTGCCCAGTACAGGTGTAGGGGGTTTAACATGGTCATGCCTCATCACTGCTGATGTTTCAGTGCAGCCTGCCCTACCACCATCTGTCTGGATGTCACACCCCAGTGCCCTGCAAGCCCCTGCCAGCTGTCTGCTCTCCCACAGCCTACAGGAAGGGCTGGCTGGGGGCTCATCAGGCACTGGCTGTGCTGCTGAATCAGGAACAATACGAGGAAAAAGAGGCTTTTTTTATTACTGATCCTTTGGGCAGCTGTTTGCTCAGGCTTCAGTCCAGGACAAAATCCAGAAGATCTGTCTGTTCAAACAGACTGGCAGCTAGAGCGACAGCTGATGGACCCCAGCAACATGACCAAAACAAGGGCATAATGAACCAAAGACAGACACCAGTGGCACTCAATTGTGTGGTCAGGGTTGACTGAGCTGTGTGGAGGCATTTTCAGGGACATTGATAATAATTCAAGTAAGACTGGGAAATGTTTAGAAATGAGGCATCTGTTGTGATATGGAGATCTGTTGGGTCTGTGAATCTCCTGCTTCTCCTCAGATAGATAAGGGTCTAGTTCAAATGGATAAAATAAATCTGAAAGCAAATCTGAAATCATGTTTCTTTTTGCAGAAAATGAAATGTGCAACAAATGATTTGTGGTATCTATGGTGATTTATGAATTATTTTACAAAGTGAATTAATGTACTTGTTACATGTATTGATTTAGGTACATGCCAGCATACAGAAGCTGAGCTGAGAGCACAGTAAACATGTAAACATGTACACACTATAAACATGTAAACACGTACACACTGTAAACACATTCCCCCACAGGTCTGTTAGCCTCACTGATCGAAATGACCTCGATGAAAGATTGCGGACATGGATATCAGAAGATAGGCATTCAATGTTTAGGTATGGACAAGTCCTGTCACTTATAGCATATGTATAAAAAATACCTTTAAATACTCAGTGGGCCTCATTCTCCAATATCTTCCTAAGTTTTTTCTTAAATTTGTTCTTGAGAAAGGACCTAAAAATCTACATCAGGTTTATGACGTGTTCTTAAACAGCAGAATTGTTCGTATCTGTATTCCCATTCTCCTCGTACACTGAAAACACATCCCTGTTGTTCCTAATTACCAATAGTACATGGCCTGTCCATCTCCATACAGAAGAATGAGACTGCAGGGCTGTGTGCTCACACACATTTGTAAAGCCCATTTTGGCCACATTTTTTGAAAAATGTTTGCTTTATTTCTCACAAGTCTAATTTTCTTAATTACTGCAGAATGCAGACAGATTTGTTTTACTTCCCTGATTACTGGATGGCACAGTTCCCAAGTAACATAACTGAGGTGATCTGAAGAGTCAGTCTTTTACAAGACCATAATGCTTTCTAAGATAATAAAAAATGATTATTAAAAATATTATATATTGTATTGTACTCTAAATCCTATAATATTATATAACTGTAGAACTGAAGAAAACATAACAAGCAATTATTTGTAAGATGTCAGTGCTCACATGTGTGTAAGTGCGCTCTTGAGTGTAGATTCTGATCTCAGAACAAACACCAAATAGGAAAACATTGGCCAATGTCAGAATCTTCGTGAGTAGATTTTCTTTTTAGTTTCTTCTTAAGAACAGTTGGTGAATGCGACTCATTGTTGTTAAATGTAATTTTATAACAGACTAATTCAAATACAGGTTCTGTATATTTTTGACCACAGGTCAATGTACTAAGTTGCTATTGAACGCTGCATGTTACACACGTTCCTTAACTGAAGCTATTTTTGTCATTCATCATCAAGTTAATTTCTTATGCAAAGACTGTTTTTAATGTTGAAACAGATGAGGATGAGTGTGGCTTTGAAAACCCAATATGTGGAGACCATGCAGTGTGCAACAACACAAATGGCGGCTACTACTGCAACTGTGCACCAGGGTACCAGACGTATCCTCGGACATTTAATTTCACCCAGAGCAGCAGCAAGAGATGCCGAGGTCAGTGAATCTATAGCATGGTGGATCTTCCCTGTACAGAAATAAAGACGATGAATTTAAATCTGTGACCTTCTTCTGTTAACAGACATCGATGAATGTTCTGAAGTCAAAGACTTATGTGGACCCAATTCTAAATGCAATAATGCAGTTGGTTCCTATTTCTGCACGTATAAACCTGGTTTCAAACCCAGCAATGACAAGAAGACACTTAATGCAACCCAAGGTGTAAAATGTCATGGTAAAATGTGCAAGTAGCTTCACACGAATCCAAACACTGTAGCAATGATGTGTGTTACGACATTCAACTTTATGCGGTTTGTTGCATAATTGTGTGATCTGACGATTCAGAGAAGTGGTATTGTTACATAAATTAAATTGTCTTCATTGAAAGACAATTTACGTAAAAAAACAGAATTCACAAACATAATTTACCTCCACCATAATCATTAATAAAATCACCTGAAGTGAATATTTATTATATTAATTGCATAGATGTTGGTTAAATTCATTCATGATAAATTTACACTCACCTCTGTGTCTTGCTAATAGATATTAATGAATGTGAGTATGAGAGATGTGGGGAGAATGCCACCTGTCATAACACCAGTGGCAGCTTCTACTGCACCTGTGACCCAGGCTACAGGCTGGAGTCAGGGCAAATTCATTTCACTAATGGTTCCTGTAAACGTAAGTTGTTTTTTTTCCTGGTTCTACTTCATGTAGCCTACTGTTGAACATCAAACTGTATTCATGACAATAACACTCTGCTAGGCTGTTGTTCAGATATATGCTTACATAGCACTGATTGGGATTTAGACGTTAAACTGTGAAAATGGTTCTACTTTAATTCTGTGGCCGTAAACCTCTTTTGATCTACCCATTTCCTTCAAGATGTGTGTGTGATTGACAAGACTATCTGTGGGGATGGCGGAGTGTGTGAAATGGCTGCCAAAGGCCACCGCTGTGTGTGCCGGGAAGGGTTCACCAACTATGGAATCCCAACCATGAGATGCAGGGGTAAGGCCTTCTAGACACAATGTCTCTGCAATAATTTGACTGGGCCACCTAGTGCATCAGTTGTATTTCCTTCCCTGGGGTTTAACTACACCAACCCAGATGACAACTTCCAAATAAACAAACAACAACAACAAACAGTAAAAACCAAGAAATCCCACAGGAGTATTTTTATTACAACATCACAAGATTGGCACAGTTCCCAACTAACATAACTGAGGTGATCTGAAGAGTCACTCTTTTACAAGACCATAATGCTTTCTAAGATAATAAAAAATGATTATTAAAAATATTATATATTGTATTGTACTCTAAATCCTATAATATTATATAACTGTAGAATTTATTATATTAATTGCATAGATGTTGGTTAAATTCATTCATGATAAATTTACACTCACCTCTGTGCCTTGCTGATAGATATTAATGAATGTGAGTATGAGAGATGTGGGGAGAATGCGACCTGTCATAACACCAGTGGCAGCTTCTACTGCACCGGTGACCCAGGCTGGAGACAGGGCAAATTAATTTTACTAATAGTTTTTTTTTGTCCTGTTTCTACTTCACGTAGCCTACTGTTGAATGTCAAACTGTATTCATGGCAATAACCCCCTGATGCAGTGGTAAAGCCTTCCAGAGCGTTTTTTACTACTGGAGTGTATTGATCGAGATCTTGTTGCAAAGCCAAGTAATAAATCTCTCTGTCTAGCTGTACATTGGGATGTTAGCTATGTGACATTGTGTTTTCTCCCTAGAGCTGCAGTGCGATGCATTTCTAAATGAGAGCAGCACCATGCAGGTATGGCAAGATCCTCAGCAGACCACTCTAGGTGGACTAATATAAATTAAGCCCATTGTAAGCCCATTGTTCAGTGCCTTGGTACTGGCCCCCACTCTGAGGCCATACAGTGGGCCTGGCTCAGGCTTTTCTCCCAATCTGCACACCTTCCGTTCGGTTCACTGAACAGCTCTCCTTCTTAACAAATATAGGAAGCTGAATAATGATATCAGGCCCCATGGTTCAGGATTTATGGGTAATACTTGTAAAACACTCTGGTCCTTGTTGGAGCAGGAATGAAGTACAATGCAGATCCATACAAGACTATCACAACTCGCCGAACCTCGTGGACGACCATCCTACTCCTTCTCTGTCTGTGGCCCCCACAGGTTCCAGTGGAGCTGGAGCAGACTCTGGCCAAACTAAGAAACCGTTGTCTGGAGCTGAGTAAGCGGAATGGAAACATGGAGCCAGTGCATAAAGATTTGTTGCAGGTAGCTGTGTGTACTAAGCTATTCAGATAGAGAGATAGAGAACTTGGATTTTAATTTGCTTTGTTACAAACTCACTCTCTCCTCTCTCTTTAACTTGCGTTCTGGCTTACCAATCCATAGATTCTCCTGGATGCAATAGACAGGTTCGTGTCTGACGGCTTCCTGAATAATAACAGGAAAGTGACAGCATTGTTGAGTATGATTGAGCATGCACTGAAATTATTAGGATACGTGCTGCAGGACAACATCACCAAGAAATCTGTTCAAACATGTAAGTGAATTCAGCCAGCCATCACTATACAGACTCCACACTGCAAACTGATCTATGATACACAGCGATTGTGATATAAATAATTCCATGCATGCTGTTTCTGTCTGTAGACGTCACGATGTTGGTCAACAGAAGTGAAGTTGCCCCAGACGGACCACTCGTTTTGTCCGCCAGTGACATCCAGCTGCAATCTGATTGGGCAACTGCTGCAGGAGACTCATACCTGGGTACAGTTCACTCACAGTGAACTTCAGTTGAAGACACTGTCAGCTCTTATATGTTTCTGAAAAATATGTATCGTTGAACAGGAATTGCCACCGTATCTCTGCTCAGCTACACAAACCTGCACACGTTGGTCAACAACTATTTCCACTGGCTGGAGACACAACAAGCTGAGAAGTTCAAGATAAACTCAAGAGTAGTGACTGTAGTGGTCACCAACCCACACACAGCCAATCTGAAGAAGCCAATCATTCTTACCTTCTCTCATCTGGAGGTGCAACACTATGTACTACTACTTAAAAATCCTCTTTTCAGGATTATATATGACAAGATAGAATTAGGAGATCATACTATATGGTTTTCTCTCATATGAGAATCGCTTACCAAACAAAGGCCAGGTTGGGATAGCAACAGTAAGTATAGTCACCGTGGACTTTTGTTTCCTGGTAATGATATATCAAGTGTCTGTAATTTATACTTTGGGGAGGGTGGTGGTTTCTCTTCTTCCTTGTCCATTTTCCATGGAAAATATACAGGATGAGTGTGTGCTTCCAAGTATAACTTTCTGTCTTTCTTGCAGGTTCCAGTGGGGAACCAAACCTGTGTGTTCTGGGACTCCAATTTGGATGGAGGAGCCTGGTCTTCATCGGGCTGCACTGTGGTCAAGTCCAGCAACAACCACACAGTCTGCTCCTGTACCCACCTCAGCAGTTTCGCTGTGCTAATGGCACTCTACGAGCAGGAGGTGGTGTGGCTGTTTATCCTTTGCAAATGATAACAGCAAATTTTAGGAAATCTAAGAAAATACATTTTGTTTTAGTCTAAACTGTCAGGTGGACCATGGCTAGCTTTGCACCAGCAATCTCCAGTGCCCCTCTTGGAGGCCAACCTTCCTGCAGTTTAGTTCCAACAATAACAACTGAAAGTCAGATCCACATACCTTAGATTAGGGTAACCTAATCTTCTTAAACCCCAAAGGAAGATGCTGTAGATCTCCAGGAGAAATATTTCTATTATTTGTTTTAAGTGTGCACAGAAGCCATGAAACAAGTGATCTGTACATATCTGACCAGTATATAATACATCAAGCCTCATCAAGAGTGACATTTGACAAAGTTTTACAAAGGATTGAACTGTTGCAAATGTTGCACCCCTGAGTGACCTTGAGATTTCAGTGATATCTGTAGGTGAGATCAGTAAAAAACTTAAATAGTTATGCCTTTATGGTCGTTTATCTGACTCTACGTCTTTCTCTCCTCCTCAGGACATATTCGAACTGCAGCTGATCACTTGGGTGGGGCTGTCCCTATCGCTGGTCTGCCTCTTCATCTCCATACTGACTTTTGGCTTGATCCGCTCAATCCAGAGCACCCGAACTACCATCCACCTGCACCTCTGCATCAGCCTCTTCATCGCTGACCTCATCTTCCTCACTGGCATCACCCAAACGGAGAACCAGGTACCTTTAATATCGAGCAGACCTGTCATGAATATTCTGCAGACATTCAGCTTCAAATTTCAACCTTCGACTCATATGGGCTACACTAGCCTGCGTTGTTTGGAACTTTCCCAGCATGCCTGATCGAAGCTCACCTTATCAGATAATTATCAGAACCATCATGAGTGGCATCAGATGTGCAAGAGAAAGGAAAATTTGTAAATGTGCAGGTCAGTGGAGGACCTGGCCTGGACGTGAAATTCCTCACATTAAATGAACTGTAAATGAAGTGTTGTGTAGTATAGTTTTATTTGCGA
Organism: Electrophorus electricus; assembly: GCF_041902795.1. NCBI lineage: Eukaryota > Metazoa > Chordata > Actinopteri > Gymnotiformes > Gymnotidae > Electrophorus > Electrophorus electricus. The sequence continues at coordinate 31,665,162 of NC_137502.1, read as the reverse complement.
GTCTGCTCATATGAATTCTCTACCAATTACAAATTCGTATTTTGTGATGTTGGGATGAGTTTTTTGGCCTAAAGAAAGAGTGGCACCCCCTCCCCTTTCCCCCCTGACCCCCACTGAGTAAAACCCCCCTCTGAACACCAGCCCTCCTGTCCTGCCTCGCCTCTGCTGCCTTTCCAGGTGGGTTGTGCGTTCGTGGCCGGCCTGCTCCACTATTTCTTCTTGGCTGCGTTCTGTTGGATGTGCCTGGAGGGCGTGCAGCTCTTCCGTATGGTGGTGCTGGTCTTCAACACCACGCTGAGGCCCCTCTACATGATAGCCGGTGGGTATGGAGTCCCCGCCCTCATCGTCGCCGTGTCTGCCGCCGTCCACGCCAAGGGATACGGCACCAGGCGCCAGTGAGTTGTGCGAAGGCCGGCGTGGGCCGGACCTGTCGTGGGCAGGCTAAACTGTAGGGTCCTTATGTTGTGTTTTCATTGTATTAAATATGTGTTGCCCATCTGCTGTCAGCTGCTGGCTCAGCCTGGACGACGGGTTTATCTGGAGCTTCTTCGGCCCTGTTTGTGTCATTATTGTTGTAAGTGTAAATGAGCATGTGGAAGCTCGACACTACTCTAAACTGGGTTTTGTTTCAAAAAGAGTTTGTCTCTTATTCTCACGCTCCCTCTCTCTCGTTAAATCTCTCTCCATGCTAGGTAAATGCAATCTTCTTCCTGATAACTGTTTGGAAGCTGGCAGAGAAATTTTCTTCTCTCAGTCAAGACTTAAGCAAACTGCATAAAATTAAGTAAGAAAAAGTTTTTATCATTTTTAAAACCAAATTATTCACAATCTTCAAACCTATATATACAGCTTTTAATATATATATATATATATATATATATATATATATATATATATATACACATCTCTCTCTCTCTCTCTCTCTCTCTCTCTCTCTTGCAAATGATCTATAGATAGATAGATAGATAGATAGAGTGCAAATGAGCTAGATAGATAGATAGATAGATAGATAGATAGATAGATGTGTGTGTGTGTATATATATATATATATCTAAAAATAGAGATATCTATCTATAGAGAGATATCTATCTATCTATCTATCTATCTATCTATCTATCTATCTATCTATCTATCTATCTATCTATCTATCTATCTATCTATCTATCTATCTATCTATCTATCTATCTATCTATCTATCTATCTATCTATCTATCTATCTATCTATCTATCTATCTATCTATCTATCTATCTATCTATCTATCTATCTATCTATAAAAATATGTGATCCTATAAATATGTGTTCAAGCACAGCCTGTTTATCTCCCCCTACAGGACATTTACAATCACAGCCATTGCTCAGTTGTGTGTACTTGGCACCATGTGGATCTTTGGCTGTTTTCAGTTTGATGAAGGCATGCTGGCCCTGTCTTTCCTCTTCACTATACTCAACAGCCTGCAGGGGGTGCTGGTGTTCACCATGCACTGCTTACTCAGTCGACAAGTGAGTCCACAGATTTACTGCTGAAGCATGCGGAGGAGTGCTTGATAGAAGTGAAGATACGATGCTAAGATATGGGTTATTAATATTGACTGACATTTAGCATTTAAAAAAGCACTGGAAATGTTGAATTAAGTTTGTTACTTTCACAATCAGCACAGTCCTGTAGTATATTTTTCCTCTAAACTCTCCCTGTCTCTACACTACCCCATTTTCTCTCGTTAGGTAAGAGATGAATATATCAAAATTTTGAGATGCATCTGTGAACCACAGAAGAGGACATACACAGAGTTCAGCACAAACCAGTTCAGCAAATCACAGGTACATTCACTTTTAAATTTTATGTTCTCTTACCTTTCTTCTGGTAATAGTTAGCAATAGTATGTATATTACAAACAGGACTTTCCAAAAAAATAATATATTGGTCTCAATTTAATTTTCCTTGAGAAAAAAGAAATAAAACAAACATTATTAGATAGTGTTTCATCAGCTTTAGCGTCTGTGTTTGCTTCAGCATCTGTCCTAAATAATCTGTACCAAGTGGACCATTTAATTTAATTTAGTCAACCAGAACATATTGCTGCAAAGCCAAATCTGATCGTGCTGTAAAAACCTGAACCTGCTGTTTTGTTTTTGTGCAGCTGAACTGAATGTATCTAGTGCAATGTAAAGCTTGCTTTTTCTATTAGTAGTAGCTTGTCTCGGAGTGTCCTAGCCACCAGGATTAAGAGCAGAGCAAAGTCAGGGCAGATGCACTGGATGTAAATGAATAAGCACAGCCTGCTGAATACAGGGGAAAAAAACAGATATTAATAGCCAAACTAATGTTTCAAAATATGATTGGAAAAACTAGCGAAATCTAAGAAAAATGGTATTAAATGGCAAATAACTGGACTTTATTTTGATCTGCACTCACATTTTCCCAAAGAGAGGCAGATAGAACTGCCTTTTGCCCAGTTATGTCTCTACCAATAAGGTAACTGTCCTGTGTATTACCATATAAGTGGATAGGAAAATAGGACCCCACAGATGATGAATCTAATATGACCGGGCACGACAACAGGATCCATGCACACCTCACCCGCTTGTGCTGTCTATTCCAGAGATGAACTCTCACAGAGATGACATGAACGTTTGAGGTTGCTTTCAGATGCTTGTGCACTATGAAACTCACAGTCTTCGTCCTGCTCCTATAGACTACTTAACTACATTTTCTCTAAAGCACAGCTAAGCGTGTAGTGCAGGCTCTTACCCTGCTTGGCACTCTGGAGGTGTGAGCTCAGGTGCAGAGAGTGTTTTCAGATGCTAGGCAGGAACAGAGTGATTTCTTAATATCTCTGAGCGAGGGTGGTGGGGAGATGATGATGAGCCGGAGCATTGAACTATCAACATGTGCCTGTGACAAGCATATGAACAAGGGGGATCTTCCCTTCCCTGTCTGACTATCACTCGAACCGTTTCCCAGGTGTCCGGGACCATGTCGCACACTGGAGAGTCACACATATGAAGCAAGCTGACTCCGCTCACAGGAGATCCTTTATGAGTGCAGGTGCAACCTCACCTGCGACCCCAGCTATGGCTCACGCTGCCGTTTCTACAGCTCACAGCTACCCCATGGCACTTGCGCATGGCCTGGGTGTCTCTGCTTCCTGACTGTACGCTAGAAACATGTGCCAAGTGTAAAGATTTCCAGCCTACTGTCCAAGATGATCCTGCCATGCATATACAGAAGTAAAGCCCTATGAAGACAAGTGTTCATGAAACCAAACAAAACTCAAAGTCTCTGACAGGACTCACATCGAGACGGGCCTCCTCAGCCCTTGAGGGAGCGCCATTAATGAGCCTGTGCAGAATTCCAGCATGAGGATGGTGAGATGGTTTGTCTTAAAGCAGATTAAAGAGCTGAAATGATGAAGAGGATCATCTTATTGTTAATGTGCTCCTATTTAAAAACAGAGTAGACAAGGCCATATTTAAAAATGCCTTTAGTTTTCAATGCCTTTATGTGTGTGTATATTTTTAATGACTATTGTGCAATATTTAATGCTGAGCTTTAAAGCAGCTCTAGAGATGTCACTGAATTACAAGGCATGGTACTCTGAGTTTGAAAATGTTTGTCACTTTTTTTTTTTTTTGTACGAAACCTGTGCCTCTGTATGCAAAAAGCCTTTTTTTTTTTTTATTAAAAGTATTCATTTGGAATGTTGTCTTGGTCCAGATAAGACAAAATCTGATGTTTTTTTTAACTGAACAAATGTCTAATGGAGAGAAATGTCTGTGTTGATGGCAGCTGTAAATGTTTCTTTACTAAGATCACAGGAAAAGGTAGCCTTAGACATTTTGAGAGCTGCATATTGCAAAGTAAATTTTGGCAGGATTTCTCTTTTTTGATAAACAAACAAAGCAAAGTAAAAGGACAGAAAGAAACTTATTAATATTTAGTTAGATGCTAAAAGTGTAAATACATAAATATTTGGTGAACTATTGCAACTTTTCACATTATAATACATAGATTCCTCAGTTCTTGACATACCCATAATAAAAGACTATTACACTCACCAGTAATTTTCATGTACAATTATATGAGTAGATTTTTCAGTAGGAAAAGTCATTCCAAGTATTACATGATTCTGAGAATTGGAACCGTTTTACCTTCTTATTTAAGATTGAGAAATATCAGTTCTGAATACAAGTCTGACTCAAATATATGCAAGATGGCAGGACAACAAGGGTTCTATTGAGTCTTTTATGCATTATCTATTTTAGACTGAAAATAAATACATCCCCAGAGGATTTATAGAGTAGTGACAATGCAAACATAGAAATGTATTCCTCATCAAACCGCACTGCCCACTCATCTCACACATGTGGTAAATCCCTAACATGTAGAAAGATCCCTAAAATCCAACACCACCTAGTATTTCCACAACTCTATACACTGATGGTTTCCAGACATCATGGTTTTTGTTAAAATCTAAAGGTCTGTCCATCACGTTAACAAGCATATCAGTTTCTGTTCTAGAACAATTAATTTTCTCTTATTGTCAGGCAATGCATTCAATCACCTTCTGTTCAAAGTACTCCTTTCCTCTAGCATGAGCATCATTTTGGAGATATGGGCGTGGCAATATAACGTACAGCTAGTTATCTTCACTGAACTGCTGGATGTTCAAGTGGTGCTCACAAAATGTGGGGTTTATAGATAATAGGAACACATTCGAGGGCAAACCCGGCCTTTTAGAGCAGGATGGTATCCATCCTACCAGAGAGGACACTGCTTTCCTTTCCTGTAACATAAAAGATAAAGTCTCACTACAGACCTAGTTAATCTATGGCAATCCAGAGCGAAGACCAGGCGACAGACAGAGGCAAAACAAACCGTCTGCTGGTCGCTATGTGACGTCACCTGAGGTTCATCATATTGACACTGTTTGTTCCCTGGGCTAAGCAGAAATACAGAAACAGAAAAACATGCTTTAATAACATAATTAGTATTAAAGTAACTGATTCACAGAACACTGCCTGCACCTTTTCTCTAAAGATGGGATTACTAAATGTTAGATCCCCAACATCTAAAGCACTCATGATAAATTAAATCCTAACAGATCATAGATTTAATGTACTTCACCTAACAGAAACATGGATCAAGCCAAATGAGTACATAGCTTTAAATGAAGCGTGTCCTTCTGGCTACAGCTATGTACACCGCCCTAGTCTAACTGGCCGTGGAGGCAGCATTGCAGTTATTTATACTCCACATTAGGCATAAAGCAGAAAGCTGGTTATGATTTCAAGTCCTTTGAAATTATTTTTACTAACAAATGATGTAGGCAGCGATAAGAACCCTTCAACCCTAATAGAACATAAAAATAATCGTAGATTTCTTTTTAGTTCAATTGCACATCCAACTAGGAATAAGACTGACATCAATGCTCAGATTACATCACACAGTAGTAATGAGTTCATGAATTTCTTCAATGAGAAAATTAAGCACATTAGAGATAACATTAAAAGCATTAACATGACATCAGGCAGCTTCTTGGGGACCAGAACAACCAAGCCAAAAATGATTAGAGATGTAATTTCTGGCTCTTGGATAGGTGAAAAGGATTCTAATGTCTTGCTCAAAATCCTCTACTTGCTTATTAGATTCACTGCCCACACACTTTCTTAAGGAAATCCTACCTGAAGTGATTGAACCTTTACTAAATTTAATAAACTCCTCCTTGAACCTGGGCTACATTCCCAAATCAATAAAATTAGCAGTAATCAGACCACTTATCAAAATATTTAACCTCGATCCATGTCAGCTGTTTGTCATGTCAGCTATTGCCAAGAGCCTAGAAAAAGCAGTAGCTCAGCAGCTAAGTTCATATCTGAATCAGAACCAGATACATAAAGTCTTTCAGTCAGGGTTTAGGCCTAGTCACAGTACAGTGACAGCACTAATTAAAAGTAGCTAATGACATGTTGTGGGCTTCTGACCAGGGTTATGTCTCTTTGCTTATATTGCTTGATCTGAATGCAGCATTTGACACTATAGAGCACAACATTTTACTAGATAGGCTCAAAAATGTTGTTGGGATTACGCCATTTTCTGGTTTAAAATTGTACCTAGCTGGTCGCTACCAGTTTGTTGACATAAATGGAAACTTCTCAGCATACAAGGTTAGCTATTTAAGGGCCTTTGCTTGTTTCTTTATATATGCTACCACTAGATGACATTATATGTAAAAACTGTGCTAGTTTCCACTGCTACGCTGATGACACTCAGCTATATGTCTCAGCAGAACTAGAGGACATGTTTCACCTTAGTATTATTAAAGAATGCATAAAGGTGTCAGACACTGGATGTTGAGGAACTTTCTCTCACTTAACAGTGACAAAACAGAGGCACTTCTATTAGGCCCAGAGACAGCTAGGTCCTCACTCTCTAATTACTCAGTGAACCTCAGTGGTAACACAATCACACCTTCCCCAATAGTTAAAGATCTTGGAGCTATTATGGATCTCAGGCTCTCGTTCAAAGCTCATGTAAATAATATTTCTAGGACCGCCTTTCTGCACCTTAGGAACTTTTCAAAGATTAGGAGTATGCTCTCCTCACATGATGCAGAAAAGCTAGTCCATGCATTTATTACTTCAAGATTGGACTATTGTAATGCCCTACTATAAGGCTGTACTACTAAGTGCCTAAACAAGCTCCAGCTAGTTCAAAATGCAGCAGCCAGAGTGCTCACTAGAACTAGGAAATTTGATCATATTAGCTTCTTTACATTGGCTCCCAGTAAATTTTCATATTGATAAAATACTTTTAATTACCTACAAAGCACTGAAAGGTCTTGCCCCACAGTACCTTAGAGAACTCTTAGTGCATCACGATCCACCATGTCTGCTTAGTCTCTTTACTAGTACCAAGAACTAGAAAATCTACCTCAGGGGGCAGAGCCTTTTCCTATAAAGTTCCCACTCTATGGAATAACCTTCCTGTAAATGTAAATGAAATTCAGACAGTCTCAATATTTAAGGCTAGGTTGAAAACCTGTGCAGTCAGGCATCTTATTAACTACTTCCCAACTTAGGTAAAGGTGTAGATCTGGGGGCCCAAAGGCATTAAGAGTTCTGGTAAACTGGGATGTTATGATGCTGTCACTTCACCTCTCTTGTTACTCAAGTTTGTTGACTGAGAGAGGCGGAGTGCTGATGGTCCAGGGTGCCCTCGTGCCTGTGTTTCCTTCTGGCTCTTTCCTTTTAGCTGTGCTGCTGTAATGTAGAGTGGTAATAATACATATGACAAGGAAACCATCAAAGCGAGGGGGGACCAACCATGACAGTACCCCCCCACCCCACCCTCAACACGTGCAACTCCCAGGCAAGTATGCTTGAAACCATGTCAGCTTTTAATGCTCACCCTAGACATTGCCTGCACTATGATGAGGGGTGCTTTGGCTTCCCTCAAGAGCACCTTTGCTGTTGTATTCACCATTTGGATCCTGAGTTAAAACCCTTAAGTGAATTTGGTGAAAATATCTGTGACTGCTAAGACATTCTCAGATCATCAACAGCAGGCCCAAGCAAGGTAAAATCTATAGTAATAATCTCCAGCAGCCTAGAAGCATGGAGGGGAGGATGGATCTTAGGTTGTGGCATCTTTGCTAACAGCCATGAAGCTGTTTTGTCCACCATACTACATCCTCGTGCATCCAAACCCAAAAGCTTGTGCTTCTCAACAAGTGCAGAGTACTGTCCATGCCTTGGTGACTCAGGCATGTATACACTCCAACACTCCTTAAGCTGGTAGGTAACAGAAGCTGCCAACAGTCGCCATGTTTCTCATCATCAACTACACACTATAATAACCCCCCAGCAGGGATGGAGCTGCATCCAAATTCAAGTTCTTGTTCCTTGTCATTAGGTTTCTTTTTCAATTCCATACTGAATACTTTTAAGTTTGCTGAAAATTGCACAAATTATCATTAGAATGACCCAGAAGGGTTGGCACATTCCCTTGGTTCATACCACCAACCTCAAAGGCTTTGAAGCGGCACTGTAGCTAGCACCAAGTCAAGGATAGTGCCGTGACTAAATATGACTGCAGATTGCCACACAACTGTCAAACTCTGCATCCATAGAAACAGGATAATTATGCGCTGCACACAGTTGCCTAGAGAGAACATGAGCAATGGTACTGCTCCAGCCTGGGCGATATTGAACTTCAGAATCAAACACTGACAAATGTGCAATCCATCACCATTCAATTGCTTTCAAATTGGCTGTTTTCAAATGGCATAAAGGGTCATCGTTAGTGACTACCATGAATTTAGAACCCATCAGGTAACCTCCACATTTTTAGACCGTTGCCCATTTAAATGTGAGGAGCTCTAATTTCGGACAGCTGTAGTTCCTGTCATCCATCCTCAGCATTTTCCAAACATCTTTCTGCCTATGCAATAATTCATTTTAACTCCTTGTTGCTGTTACATAACAGCACCCAGCCCGTCTGTCTCTAGTAGGAAAGATTGTGTAAAACCAGCAAAACAAAGGACAGGTGCACCTGTTAACATTTCTTTGAGCACGTCAAAGTCTGTTTGACGTTCCTCAGTCAACACTTGTCATTATAAATGGTTGAGTTTGTTGAGGCTCCCTACATTTAGACAAGTTCTCCATATTATGCATCATGCAGACCAAAACCCCTTGAGAATCCCTGTGTATCCTCTATAATCCTCTATTGTAAAAATAAAAATATAGGAAACTTGTATAACACTTTTCATGTACCCAAAAAAACTGCATTAATACTAGAACAAAGAATACCAAAGGACAAACCAGAAACTACACAGCAGTAACCACAGAACCCATGTCTCAGCCTAGGCACAAACAAAATCTGTCAGCTCGCAAAGGGTTAAATACTTAGCTAATAAGCTGAATCAGGTGTAAAAGATAATGCCAAATGTATAAACTGAGGGGTGGGGCAAAGGATGGAACTGAATATCACTGGTCCTATTAGTATTTAGATTGATTATGTGCTACCACTATTAAGAACTCCCTTTCTATGTCCATTCTGAGATCTGTAGTTTACCTCCAACCAGTGTCAAGGTCAGAGCGAGGGTTGTGAAAATAATGAGAGTACCCGTTGGAGCTCAGGCTCACGGCATATCCCTTTGCTCCTGCGATTCTCTCACTAACCCCCCGCACTTTGGGTCTTTATCCTAGTTCTTATCCAGTCAAAGTGCAGCAGAAAAGAGAGAAATGTTCCGCTCTTATATGGATTCTGCCACTGTGTCAGTAGCTGTGAGAAAAATATGGATTTGGAGAACTTGTCAGTCTGACCGTCTCAAATCAATGAAAATGAGTTTTGTAGCATTTTGCTTCACTGCATCACAGCTCCACGATGGTGTGCGTCAAGCCGTGAAATTAATATTGCTCAGAAAAGGCAGGTAACTAATTGCTAACTCATCAACATCATGATATCACACAGTTACTAAACAGCAAGGGTCAAAGTGCAGAGTTTTAAAAAATCTGTAAAGAATCTCGTCTAAAGGAAGAGGGGACACATCTGTGAAGAATCTTATTCTAAGAGAAGCACAGTGATTCCTTACTAAATCAGCCTTGTGGGTACAATTTGCTCATTTGATGGATGCAAGTGTGCAGACAGACAGGAAGAGTTGGAGGAGCAAATACATGGGAGAGAGAAAAGGGAAAGTATGTATATGTTTATATATATGCAAAAACATAAAAGAGGGAAGGAGAAGGAGGGATGAAGCAAGAGAAAAGAAAAAAAGTATAGTGAAATGAGGCTGGCATAATGGGGTGGGAGAATGAGGAGGGGTGGGGGCACCTCACCCAGAAGGAAGTAGTGCCAATAGGTGGAAGGGCTCCACGGTACAGACCGATGTCTGGAGCATCGCACGGGGGAAGTGGCTCGGCTGCACGGAGGAAAAACCAACTCCGCAGCTCAGTGAGTAGGACGTCTCTTTCCCTCCAACTCCATTCTCACCTTCCACATAACATCCACTTATAAGATGCCATCAATTGTGCTAAAACTGTTTATCCACTGGTTCCAATCATATTTGTGTATTTGTCAAACCGATTGTTTTTGTATTTTGACGTTGGCTGTGGTCATGACATGACGTTGCCTTTGTCAGTGACAGTGATGTTTGAACAGAGAATTTTCATTTTACGTGAATTTTCAACTGTCGCAAGCCCTCTGAAATTAAAGAGGAGCGGCTGTCCTCTTTTCAGTATGCATATAGTCTGTCTGCTTCTGTGTTATATCCTTTCTGTAGGATTCATCTTTAATCAAAAAATTGAATGGGCCAGAGTTGCATTGTGACTTAAAAACAACTATAATGCCTTTTATTGTAAACATATTTATTTATGCTCAACATTCATTTCCATCTTCACAGCTTAACTCTTTGTGCCACTGATCATCTGTGCATCTGCGTGTCTGAGAGAGGAAACTTGCCTTGATTCAAAATTCACTTTCTGAAACTGGTAGAAGCATTGTGCCCTCCAGTCTTTAAGTGTTTTTCAAGAGTGTAGTTTTGCATTATTTTCTGTACATTTTTCAGTACAGTACATTTGCATTATTTTCAGTACTTTTTTCAGTACAGGGCATTTGCATTATTTTCAGTATTCCTCAAGCAAATGCTTGGCAAAATGCTCATGGTTGAAACTCTTAGTCTTCATTTGTGTCCAGCTGGACTTACATGAACAATAGATGTAATTGGGAATGTTGCTGTGTATGCACTGCATGCATGTAAACAGTCTGCACGCGGAATAACGCTTTGTGACATAGTCCCTTCCACTTTCTGTGACGTGGACATCCTATGTCAGTCATATTCATATTCCTTACTGATGAAGGCTTTTCTTAAAAAAAAAAGACTGATTATAGACCGGAGAGAAGGATATGTCCAGTTTAGGAAAAACGCTCTTATATATCATAGTATGTGAAATTTATAAAGAGAATTACTCACACATGGCCTGAAGTTTCATTTTGAAGGATTGTGCTGCAGGGAGTCAAAAAGGCCATCCTGTCAGTGTGAAAGCCCGAGGAATACATCGTGATGGGACGTCATTATCCCATTTAAGTTTTGCTAGTGGAACAGAATTTGTCCTTGTCGGGGTTCCTGATGGCCAGGGAGGACTGACAAGATCAGCCTGGATCAGAAGTTGGGATAGAAAGGAACAAAATCTGACTGGCTGAGTTCAAAGCTTGGAAATCTAAAGCGAAAAGCTGAGTTAAATTTCATGAACCTCTTGCAGTGATATAGACTCTATCTTTTCTATGATATTCCACAAAAATTGAGTGTTTATGAGGCGCTATACACCAAGTACCAAGTACAGACACACAGCCAAACATACCATGTCACACAAACATACCATGTACATTTGTCATTCTAGTAGTATATATTTTTTTAAAAAACAAATAGGAAACGGAACAAGTGTGAAAAATCATTAATCACTCAGAACAAACACAAACAGCCTAGACAGGCGTGAAGTATTAGAGAGAGGGAGAGGGAGAGGGTCAGTTTAGGAGGGAGACAGAAAACATAGCAATACCAGTAATATCAGCATTGAGGACTAAACTGAGAATTTTATCCTTGCTTTTCTGCCAGAGAATTTAGTCATATAGTGTGAGTATTCCTTTAACTGAATTGACTGCCTTTATTGGACTTTATTATGAAACTATGACTTTGTGATTGCTATCCAGGTATCTTTATGAGTACAAATCTCAGTGCAAGTCCCCATCAGAAAAGACTGATAATCTAAGTGACTGGCCTATTACAGGGAGAATATTACTACTCGGACCAACTTGACACGTGCACCAGAGGAAGATGGAAGGTACAGCCTGTTTCCCAGTAATCTGCGCCACCTGAAAACGTGTTGCTGCGGTATGAATCGGACCATGCTCAAGTTATTCTCTAACGCATTATACTGTATGAATTTGCCATAATCGCTGCATTATTTCCTTGAATTCGATGAGTACTTGGGCCTTTGTTTCCAGACACAATAGACCAAATTCATAAATCCTACCGTCAGATTTAACGTTATGTCAACAGCAAACAACCCCGCGGTAACACGCTTCCTCATTCAAATATATTGGTTGATGGGGTTTTTTACCGCATTTTGTCCTTATTTGCATACTGTATTAGCGAATCATAATAGAAAAAATAACAACAACAAACAAAAATATGATAAATGTCCCGGTAAGAAGATATTGATTGGATGATATTTTCTTTAACAATGTTTTGTCATGCATAAAAGTCATCAACAAAGTAAAAAGTATAAAATTATGCATCTGTTTGGACTAAGCACATGCTGTGAACATGCAATAGCAGCAGTACACGAAGAGCGTGACATGCCTGAGCAGGATCGCAAACTGCCACGAACTTTTGCTATGACGTTGACACCGCTGCACTAATTATCGCCACTGTAACTGACTAGAAATTAAATGGTGTGTCGCATATTTTGTGGGGCGTAGCCATCAGGCTTTATGAATCCACAAAACAGCGGGGTAACGTGGAGCAGAAACAGAGGGGTGTGGTAACATGCAAAGCGTGCGCAGCTCTGTGCTTCATACTTTTCCCACTTTAGTGCACACAGTAATAAATATGGTGATGTATGCATGTGCGCACGATGAAAAGTATTTTTTTAATGTTTGGGATTACTCTACATAAGCGATCGTGTGTGTCTCATTTGCACTTGGTTATGTAGGGCACTTGGGACAACAGAGAAGTGACAAATGTCATGTACTGTGTGCAGTGCAGGCATTTTGAAAATCATTACATTTTCCACAAAACACAAGAGGCAATGAAATGATATACTTCATTGGTTCTCAACTTCTGTTTTAGAGACCCGGTTACCTGCACAGTTTTAAGTTCCTTTCCAACAGATCATTGTCATAATCATCACCAAGTCCTTCATTAGCAAGATCAGGTGTATTGGGAGTAAGAACATTTTGAAATTGCCCAGATCAGTGGGTCTCCACAGTACTCTGTTACTTTACAACACAGAACTAGTCCCCCCCCCCCAGATCCTAAGAGTGAATTTTCAATGCATTTCTTTCTGAAATCCTTTTGCAGATGACACACCTTTGACCTTCCCCTGTGAACTTCCCTGTGAACTTCCCTGTGTCGTCATGGATTTTGTGTTGCCGACCTGTGTTCCCTCCGTGTGTCAACACTCCGCAGACCTTAACCACTCCTTTCCTTGCCTCCATGAGCCAAACACAAGCCCAACAGCCCCTTCTCCACTCAGCCCACCCACCTTCAGCATGTCCTACTTCACCATGAGCTTCGGAGCACTGTCAAACTTAATGGGCCTGGCCATCCTCTGCATGTCTCAAGTCCGCTTCCACCGCCGAGCCAAGACGCCGTTCCTCTTCCTGGTGGCGGCTCTGCTCCTGACCGATCTGGTCGGTCACCTGGTCACCGGGAGCTTCGCCCTGCATCTGCACCTGGGCCGAGTCCTTCAGCACAGGGAAGAAGTCAGGGGCATCGAGCCTCCTCGGAGGCTCTGCAAACTGTTTGGCGCCTGCATGGTCTTCTTCGGCTTGAGTCCTTTGCTGCTGGGCAGCGTCATGGCCGTGGAGCGTTGCGTGAGCATCACCCAGCCACTCCTGCACTCCACTCTCATCACCACAGATCACGTGTGCTTTGCCGTGCTCCTGCTCTTCTCCTTGGCCTTTGCTTTAGCAATGCTGCCCCTTGTGGACGTAGGTGGGTACACACCACAGTTCCCGGGTACCTGGTGCTTCCTCCCTGTGCTCGGCACCCTTTCCCCCATCGATGCTGGCCTGGCCTTGGCGTTCTCAAGCCTGGGCCTGGTAGCACTGGTAGTGTCCGTCTTCTGCAATGTCCTGAGCGGGCTCACGTTGCTGCACAGCCGGCTCATTAAGCCAAGATTGACGTCGACCGCTGCCAGGAGACATGCATCATCTGTGTGCCCGACTCTGAATTCCCTGGACGTGGAGATGATGGTGCAACTATTGGTGCTAACTGTGGTTTCATGTGTCTGCTGGAGTCCGTTTCTTGTGAGTTGATCCTTACAGTGCTGATTTATTAGTGAAACATGTAATAAGGCTTTCTCTTCTCTCTTGCCTTGAATGCAGAATAATAGGACTTTTGAAAATGAGTGTCAAGAACTGCCACAGAAATTATTGCACCACAGTTCTACAATACCTTATCAAAATGAAAGGTGTCTCATACAGCAAGCTTAGTTTTAGGCGTAGTGTTTGGCCTGCTATGGCAACTCTTAAGATAAATTACAGCAACAAACGAAAGACGTATTCTTCTCATAGTGTGTGTCTTTCTCCTTCCCATGTCCAGATTTATATCTCCATATCTGTGCGACAGTTCTACAGAGGCAATGTCAGAGTGGATGAGCAGTACAAGCAAGTGCTGCTGTTGGCCTTGAGGATGGCCGCCTGGAACCAGATCCTGGACCCGTGGGTCTACATCCTTCTGAGGCGGTCCGTACTGTCCCGGTTGTGCCGCCTGCTCCGGCCCCACGGCGCCATCTTAACCCGGAGTCACTCCTGCACAGGCTCGCAGAGACAGGAAATCTGTTTATACTGACACCAGAGCAAGCACGAACTGCAGCACAAATCCAAGGCACGGGTTAACAAGAAGGGGTCATTAATATGTCACAATGTAAAACAGCCATTGGACTCACCAGCATGTGCATTGGGGGTGACTCGCTCTTCCGCGGCGCTTGAATCCAGCCATCATATCATAGTTTTCCAAAATATTTAAGAGGTCAAGAAGTTTAGGTGGGTCAGTGATGTTAGGAATTTCATAAAGATTGGCGCTCTTAAAAGAGCTCTCAAACTGTTGCTTGAATTCTGGGAATCAGACAAAGCTTTCTGTATATGGAAATGATTTGTCACTTATTTATTTAATTAAACTATAACTGTGTGATATTGCAGGATTCTCTGACTATCACGTGAGATAGTCAAAGATTGGCGTTCAAAACTGTGAGATTGGCGTTCAAAACTGAATCTGCATGATTTTTTTTTTTACTTCACTTTGTCCTTTTGTAAGCATGTTATGAGCGTATATGCATAACCGTCTATAAAACTGTTAATATTTAACATTCATTGTTTCCGAATGGAAGCCAGTTTTTATGACAGATTCATACTTTTATTATGAAAAAATAACGCGTCTTCAGCCATGTTGTGACATGTTGTGACTTTCCCTGGCCAACTCTGGCTTCACACCCTACTCCAAAAGACGAAATTATTTGTTTTTTTACCGCTATTATGTGACACTTTTATTTAACGTATAAAGTAATTGCAATTAAATCTACCTTTAATTTAATAAGAACTCGTCATACTTACTTTCCATATTAATTTGGCTCGTTATTTCCTGAATAACGTACTAGGCTTCGCCATGGGATGTCAAAGGTGAATAATAGTTTGGAAATATAAGTTGTAGCCAACTTCAGCAACACTGTATCATTAACACAAGGTCGTCATATGTCGGTATCCAGTTGGTCCTCGTGAGGGACAGAGCGGGTTAACGCGCCGGCTCCGATGTTTACAGCAGCCTGACCTCTCCAGTTATATACTTTCTTTTTTCCTATTTTATCTTAGGTAAGTGTAACGTGTGCCGCCTCCGTTAGCCCTGTTTAGCCCGCCGAAAATAATATGCTTTAACGTTCGATTTCAGCTTTAACTCCCCTATTTATGATGGTGCCAGATTATTGCGAAATACTAAGATACAGACAACCCCGACATTGAGAATTTATTTATCAGGAAAATGCGTGAGGTGCTATTTTCTCCTGCTTTCGCAACGATCCATTCTACTGTAGGATGCGCTATGCGGCAACCGCCTCTCTGTCCTTCGGTTCTCTGGGCCTGCTTCGTCTCTTCGGAGCGCCTTGGTCCTGGAGTGTGGCAGCTGGTCTCGGAGTCTACCTCGGGACCGGTGGCTGGCAATACTTCTATATTGCAATTCGCACCGTCAAAAGGGACATTAAGTGAGTGCAAGCATTGATTTTATTTTTTTTAAATGTATAAAACTTGTCGCGTTAACTTCTCAGAATCATTATTTCAAATGTGGAATAGTGCTGCCAATAGAGTGATACAGATCAACTGGTTATAGCGAAAGTGTTCACGTGATGTATAAACCTACAAAGTGTTTTCCCATGTGGGGGGATTTTTCCTGTGGACACGTGTGGAGGAGTAGGCTCAATTTAATATATGACACACAGAGGACGCAGGCTGTAGTAGATGATTTTGTTAAAGAGCTTCCTCGTTCAGTTGACCTGAAACTACACTGGAGGGCTTATTCTCATTAGAAGTTCTACTTGAATGACGACTTCTGTTCTTTCTGTTGTTCCAGTGGACTGTATGTGCTCATGAGGGTGAAGCTAGCGCTCTGGCGTCACACGCGCAGTGGTAGCACTTTGCCCGTCATCTTCTCTCGGACAGTGGCCCGGCACCCAGACAAGCCTGCCCTTGTGTACGAGGCGACGGGGGAGACGTGGACCTTCTCGCAGCTGGACCAGCTGTGCAACGCGGCAGCCCACTGGGCCCTGAGCCAGGGCTGGACCTCGGGGGACGTGGTGGCGCTGTTCATGGAGAGCAGGCCTCTGCAGGTCGTGCTCTGGCTGGGCTTGGCTCGTGTCGGTGTGGAGGCGGCACTGATCAACTTCAACCTGAGGCAAGACTCCCTCCTGCACTGCCTGGGCGTGTCCGCGGCCCGGGGCCTGGTTTTCGGGGCAGAGATGGCTGGCGGTAAGAACTGCGAGTCTGTGAGACGTTCATCTTGCCTTCCTAACGCAGGGCTCGAGGGCTGAAGGGTTTCCATCCACCCTGGAACAAGCTCTTGGCACAGTGTTTGGCCTGCAGGTTCAGATTGGCGCGCCTCTTCCCCAGACACCCCAGAGATGATTTACTGGACAGAACTGGTTCCTTGAAAGTTAATCTCATAACTGCCAGTTGAGCCAGGGATTGGTTTGTTGTGTACAAAATGACAAGAAGACAAGACAAGTCCCTACACGAGAAAGCTGCTCTTTGCAGCAGATTCGGACATTTTTGCGGTTTCAAAGTCCACTTATTAAAATGCTGGCATTTTTTAATTTGTTGTGTTTGTGCCATCTTTACTTGGACAGATTATTAGTTAAAAAAACATGGCACCCGCACAAGCCTACCCTTGTGTACGAGGAACGGGGGAGGTGTCTGTAATTTATGCTGTACCATGTCCCCAGTGTGTCTAAGGTCCATGTCTGTCTGTTAAATTGCACGGTGCATGGAGGAATGCAGCTGTGCTCTGCATATTCCGAATCATGATAAAGTTGACTGGCTTGTTTATTTATTTATTTATGATTGTCTGAACAGCCTTTGCATTACTTCACACTGGTGATTCTCTCTGCTCTATCCTGTCTCTCCACAGCTGTGTCTGAGGTGAGTCCCTCTCTGAGTCTGTCTATGACTCGCTACTGCACTGGAGACCTGGGACCCCAACAGCTGGCTGCCCTGAACGCGCAGTCACTGGACCCCATGTTGGCGTCCTCCCCCCATCACCCACCGTCCTACGTGCCGTCAAAGGGCTTCAGCGGTGAGTGGCTGCTCGGCCGCGGTTTCTGACTCTCGCGTCCAAGTGCTCACAAAAGTTGCCGTAGCAATGGAACTTTAGCAACGCCGCTGTGTCATAACTGCTGCATAACATCCCAAGATTTCAGTGTCTGAATGAAGGTAAGAGTTCTCTGCTTTTAAGTCTCTGGAAGCAGAGATGGTTTAACATGGGCACCCATTCCCAGTCCATTACTTTATAAGAACGTGTCCATTTCTGATGGAGTGTGACATTGAGCGGGTCATGCCTGTTGTAGATCTTGCATTTTAAAGTGAGTGGTCTTGCCCGTTCAATTTTGCTATTCCATGGTAACTGGTCAAAGCTGAGGCAGAATCAGCTCTTCCACCCTGTGTGTCTAAATTATTCACCCTTAAAGCTGAATCTGAAGGCATGGGTCTGTCTGAGCCAGTACAGGTGTGTAGTATAATGTCAGGCTGTCTCAGGCTGGACTAGTATATTTGCTATTCATATTAAACAAAAAGGACTGAAAGAATCCAGCACATTGGCCTTTTGCTCTGCACAAGAAAAAGCTTGATTTGAGGTTCCTGAATGTCACTAGGGAGGAAGAAAATTATTTAGTGATGAGATGCAGTGTGTGTGTGTGTGTGTGTGTGTGTGTGTGTGTGTGTGTGTGTGTGTGTGTGAGAGAGAGAGAGAGAGAAGGCATCTGTGTATATGAAGGACAGGGCCTCATGTGTTTTGTGTCTACAGATCGTTTGTTCTACATCTACACCTCTGGTACCACCGGTCTTCCCAAAGCCGCTATTGTGATCCATAGTCGGTAAGTCATGCTTCATGTTACAGCTGTCAAACACGTGTTTTACAGAGTGCTTCATATGCACACAAACATGTGGACAGTCACTCCTAGATGGCTTCCTTCCTCCTCCCTAGGTATTTTAGAATCGCTGCATTTGGTTACTATTCATTTCGCATGCGGCCGGATGACATCATATATGACTGCCTGCCACTTTACCATTCAGCAGGTGAGCACCGTGTCGCTGTAGGATCACCCAAGAAGTTGCATCATAAAGTTGTTTTTATTTGGTTTATTTGGGGTTTTTTTAATTATGTTTTTTACATTATCCTGAGCCTGAAATGTGTGGATTTTATTGTTACTTTTGTCTTTAAAGCAGTTTTGATGTTTATGTTGCACACTGATTAAATGATTTGTCAATATACTTTTTTTCATTATCTCAATTTTGCCCAGGTAACATCATGGGTGTCGGTCAGTGTTTAATCAACGGGCTGACGGTGGTGGTGAAGAGGAAGTTCTCAGCTAGCCGCTTCTGGGATGACTGCATCAAATACAACTGTACCGTAAGGGGCTGTTTTCTCGGGTTGTTTCTTGTCTAGTTGCACACACCTATACAAGCCTTATACTAGTACTTATTGTTTATTACACTGATTGTTGTCTGTTATAGAGCTCTTATGTATTTTGTACTTCTAAGCATCAGCATTGATTCCTGTGTTTCAGCTGTATTCTAGTTTATTGGTATCTTGGACTCTAACCTACTGTATTGGGGTGTATTTTATGAGTAAATGACAGCACTTTTGTAAGTCGCTCTGGATAAGAGCATCTGATAAATGTCATAAATGTAATGTAATTACTGAGACTCTATGTACTGTTACAGAAGGATTATGGTAGTACCACTTCTGTAATTATGCAAGCATACTTTAACAGCTGTAAAAAGATGTAAAAGACTTTTCTGATGGTGATTTGAAAAAGATAGTGGTAACTTGCCTACATTAGGCAGACACGTCCACTGCAGTTGTAATAGGTTTGTGTTGTAATCTGTAATTTGTAATAGGTTTGTGTTGCAATCTGTAATTTGACCATACCTGTTCTACGGCATTTGTTATAGCACAAATGTTCTAATGACATTAAAGTTACCCTTAAAGATGCTACACTTCCTAAGATGTCGCAGTCTAGATACAGTATTATCTGATTACATATTTGTAATACATTACTTTTATTTTACTATAGTACAACACAAATATTGTGCAGTAATTGGATAAAGGTTACACTTTCAGATAAATTAAAGTGTATTGTATTGTGTGCATTGTAGCTGTGTAAGGTGATCTGAGTTGTGATGCTGCGTCCATCTGTAACAGGGCACACCTACTCAGGAGTTACATTATATACTGGCATTTGCTGTTTATGTGCAACTGTAGACGCACGTAATACAAACTGGGACTGTGGGGGAGCTCCACGGGGCGGTTCCGCGGTTAACCAATGCGTTGCCTTCCCGCGGAGTCTGGTGTCCCTGCGGGAGCTTCACAGTGCTGCTCAGGCTGAGTGTGGCTGCCCCCTACAGGTGGTTCAGTATATAGGGGAGATCTGCCGCTACCTGCTGTCTCAGCCTGTGCGCCCCTCGGAGCAGGGTCATCGCGTGCGCCTGGCGGTGGGGAACGGCCTCCGGCCCAGCGTGTGGGAAGCCTTCACCCAGCGCTTCGGCATCGAACAGATCGGCGAGTTCTACGGAGCCACAGAGTGCAACTGTAGCGTGGCCAACATGGACGGCAAGGTCAGCGTTGCCAGCGGCTCGCGACGGCAGCCGGCCGCTTCTTTCAGGCTGTTGGTTTTCTGGGCGCACGTTCATGACGTGTCTTTGGAAAATGCCCAGGCAGATTGCCATGACTTGGGAGTTTATGGGTAATTCTGTGCTCCTCTCTCAAGGTGGGTGCATGCGGCTTCAACAGCCGGATCCTGCCCAACGTCTACCCTATCCAGCTGGTAAAGGTGGATGAGGAGACCATGGAGCTGGTGCGGAACAAGGCGGGACTTTGCATTCCATGTCGACCTGGTGAGTTCACCATGTTGGAAGTGAGTCAGCATAATTACTAGACTCCAGCCTCTGTTACATGGTTTTATCCACGCTGGCATTTCAAGGTGTTGCATGCCGCAAATATCTATTCTGCTACTGAGAGCTGGTAAATGTAAGTGAATAGCCAATGGCTATTTTCCGCTGGGGCTCCAGGGGAACCAGGACTGCTGGTGGGCAAAATCAACCAGCAAGACCCTCTGCGCCGCTTCGATGGATATGCTAATCAGGAGGCCACTAGGAAGAAGATCGCCCACAATGTGTTTAAGAAAAATGACTCCGCCTATCTGTCAGGTATGCCCTCTCAAACAGTACTGCAGAGACTCTGTGGAGACAAGTCACCGCCAAATGTGAAAACGACATAAATCCAGGAACATTAAACATGATGTCAGTCGTTACGGAGCTCCTTCAGTGTCCCGTGTTCTCCTGGGCTGCTCCAGGTGACGTCCTGGTGATGGATGAGCTCGGCTACATGTACTTCCGGGACCGCAGCGGTGACACTTTCCGCTGGAAGGGGGAGAATGTCTCCACCACTGAGGTGGAGGGGGCGCTGAGCAGCCTGCTGGGCCAGACGGACGTGGCCGTGTACGGCGTGGCAGTACCGGGTGAGCGACGCGGCACGAGCTCCTCGCAGGGGAGAAAAAAAGCAGAAGTTCCCAGCAACTCGGGCCGAGTCGTTTTCTACAGGTCTCTGTGTAAAACCCATGGTGTGTGTGTGTGTGTGTGTGTGTGTGTGTGTGTGTGTGTGCGGATATGTGAATTGCAGGCGTGGAAGGGAAAGCTGGCATGGCAGCCATTGCTGACTTGAATGGGAGCTTTAACTGCGATTCTTTCCTGAGGGAAGTCCAGAAAGCGCTGCCCCCATACGCTCGGCCTGTCTTCCTCCGCATCTCCCCACAAGTGGACACCACAGGTGAGTTAGACCCTAAGAACGTCCACGAGCTACATGTAAAAGAACCTCGATTTGCTGTTTGGATTAACTCTGTTGCTTGTCAGAGAACTCATTCAGAAGATTATATGTCTCCTTCCCTCAAGGAACATTTAAAATTCAGAAGACCAGGTTGCAGAGGGAGGGATATGACCCCCGAATCACATCTGACCGGATCTACTTTCTCAATGCTAGAGCAGGACGTTATGAGGTTGTGAATGAGGAGTTGTATAATTCCTTAGTTGATGGTAGGATACCTCTCTGAGAAGACAAAGGCAGAGTAAGCTCTGGAACTTCAGGGATCACTTATAGAAATGCAATCACTGCTGTGATTTGTGTTTGTAATATGTTGACAGGCAACATTTAGCACTAAGCCAGCAGCACTACATTTCATTATGCTATTTTACAGCGTTCATTCTGTGTGTGCTTAACATTCATAATAGGATTTGATGTGTATTGTGAATGGAAATTCCTTTACCAGCCAAAGATATATGCAAGGGTTTGTATAGGAAGAAATACAAATACAATATATTTGCTGGGAAATTCACAAAAACTGATAGTGCCTACCTAAAGATGTAAATGACTCTACAATATGTTGCATCATGCTTATGTAAGTAATTCTTCACCATTCGGGATGTTTGTGTAGACTCTTCCATAGGTACACTCCATTTTTGGTTACTGTAACAACACTATGGCAGAACCTGCAGGTTGAAGAATTACAGAGCAAACAGTTCCGTTTTTCCTCTTTATTGAAAGTTCTTTCTGTTTTGACCTACTAAATTACCTTTCAAATATTACCTGAAAAATTCTTCAAGTGTATAAAATTAACTCTCTTCAGAATTATCCCTGTGTAGTTCAACACTAACATTAATCATGCTCTCCACACTGATGGCTTTAAACGTTTATTATGGGTGTGTGTTTCTGTACACATCTATTACAAAGTGCCTTGAACTGGGTTTCCCCGTTCCGAGAAGTCCAGTATATCATGACAGGTTCTTTGAGTTGAATGCTGGCAGAAAGACTATAAGTGATGTTTAGGCAGCTTTTGACACTAATATTTCACAGTCCCACGTTATAATGATCATCAGGAATATGATCCCAGGGCAGGAACACGGCGCACCGAGTTCTCCCTTTTTGACATGGTGTGAATTGCGAGTTCAAACTGAAATAAATATTTTTAGAACCTGTTTATCATTTGTAATTTTATACTCAGACTTGTGAACAAACGATCTTTTTTTTTTTTTTTTTCTGTTCATAAGTTGAAGTCATAGATGATGCATGTGCTTGTGTTTTATCTGTTCAGAGAATAGATGCACTGACCTCTAAACAATTTACTATTAATCTATTACTTGGACAACAAGAATTGGTTTGGAACTCACTTATCATCCTACAAATAAATCAGTGGCTAATATACTTTAACATCTCAATCTCAGACCACATTCTTTTTAAGGAACCTCCACTAGTCTTACACAGATGAGGCAACAGCATCAAAGACGTGGTCATTAAAAGTGAGACACATGACCAAAGGAATATGAACTGTGCTGCTGTAGTCTGCAACCGCTGCAGATATGCCACATGTAAATGTATTAGCACAGCCTCTATAATAATGAGCAGTAAAGGATCTGTAGTCGTCATCCATTATATCTCATGTATTACTGCAGGAGGTGTCTGTTCTATCTGCTATCAGCTATACGAGAAGCTGTGTGTGTGTGTGTGTGTGTGTGTATATACATACATACACACACACACACACACACACACACACACAGCTTCTCGTATAGCTGTATATATGTATATATACATACACACACACACACATTCTGTTTCTCTGGAAACTCTTTCTCTACTACAATTTAACATATATATATGAGAGAGCCCAATTTATGTCCCAAGTCTGATTTCAATTAAATAAAAACTATACTTATAGACATTGTATCACTAACAGTAATAGTTTGTTTTTCTTTTATTTTGTGTTGTGTTTGAGCTAAAACATCAAGACAAGCATATGGGTTTCAAGTAGTGTATGTGTTTCCATCCATATCACCCACGCACGTAATATTAGAGGGGACAGGATGGTCCAGGTGGGGGTGCCGTCCCTGAACGGGATGTGCCACAAACACCTAGTGCCCCACTGAGACAGACACGCGAACTGGCAGCACCCTGAGTGGGCTTTCCTTGCAGGCACTGCAGAAGTAAGGGAGCGCTCGTAGGGTGAGAATGTCTGTGAAGGTGTACAGTGCCGTCCTCTCCCGTGGGTCGTAGAACGTGACCTTGGACCGGTCCATGTCCAGCACCACCCTCACCACCTCCGGCTCCCTGTTCATGGTCAGCGGCGACCAGGGTGCAGAGCAAGCCTTGTACTCGCCGTTGCGCAGCCGGATGGTCCAGAAACCTTCCGCAGGGGTCAGCACGTGCTTTCCCTTCCTGTCGATGGACTCGCTGGCCACCCCAATGACCCAGTAGGTGTTGCCTTTAACCTCCACCTCCCAGCTGTGCTTGCCTGAGCGGAAGCCCTCAGAGCCCAGAATCTCAGCGCCGACATCAAAGCGCTCAGGGTTGTCTGGGAGCTTGAACGTCTGGGCGCAGTACAGCAGCGTTGCCAAGTCCTCCGACAGCTGGAAGCAGGTTGCAGCCGTGTTTGGGTCTAGAGTCACAGGAGCTGGTCCGATGGAAACGTGACACATTAGTAAGTGTGGCACTCAGAATGAAACATGAATCATGATCATGGTCAATCACTGACTGAGCTTCCCAGTGGCTGTGACTAATTATAGTCATTGATATGCATGTTTATAGTTGCTCCCTTACATGTATGGATTCCTTCTTCCTTATGTGAAATATAAATTGCTCACCTATAAGAACATGCTAAATATACTATTACTATACAGAACCATGCAAAAGACCACCCAACGAAAAAAAAAACCCAAACAAACTTATTAATTACATTTAAAGATACCTAATAGGGCAGTTACGTGTGTTATTTGCTAGTAAAAAGTCCCAAGGTAAACTTGGTAAACACTGTTTGATTATGGCTGTTCCATGATCCCACACAGCTTGTCAGGATTTGAGTGGTGATCTGTTCTGCCTGCCTGTAAGTGTTCCATCCACTGGTTAACTGTTATTTGAAGCAGTTATCACCATGACATTTTTTTTTTGCAGGTAATACAATTCTTTTTCCTTCATATAATGTTTTGACATGCAATTAAAGACTGACCTGATCAGTAGTTTATATTTTTGGGGGAGCTGACCTAAGACGGCACAGTATGGTGCCTCTGGATCATACATGCTATAACAATCTGCTATCTTTCATCTACTGCTTAATTTTAAAGAGTCTAGATATTTTGTTACATCAGCTAGAGACACAGATCATCTGTCATGTGCACCTAGACTGCACTCTTATATTTGCTATATACCCCATATACTCACTATATTGAATAATATTCTTCATCTTTTCCCAGACCTTGAATTTTAATGAGCCTGTGTATTTGGCTACATCAACCAGAGATGCTGAGATCATTTCTGGATCCTGGGGTACGTGCCAAGTCCTGTAGACAGTGAAAGCAGCAGCGTTAATAGGGTGATGATGGAAAGCAGCGATGTGTATCTCTGAGGTCAGAAGATGCTGATCCATATATTACAGATCTCAGTGATGACAGAGAAGACAGCCAGAATTTGCTGAAGGGTCAACATACCTCTTTATCATGTCCTTGTAGTTCTGTGGAAGAGCAAAAACAGATCCATTACCAAGAGCTGAAACAGGCCTGAAAAGCTAACTTGACCATTTGATCTAAAAGTACACATTTTACCTGGAGGAAAGGGGTATCTTGAGAGTTCATCTCCTTTTCGCTAATTCTGATGGTTTTCGTAAGGGAAGCTATTTCTTTTTCTATATCATCAATCTTTTCCATCATTATCTGGCTCTTCTGATCTTCTTCTCGTTTCAGTTCAGAGAGTCGGGCAGCTTCCTCATCGTGAAGGAACTGGTGCAGGGCTTCAAACTCCGTTCTAATCTGCCCTTCTGTGTGCTCAGCCTGCCTCTGTTGCACAAATAATGAGACTGTATGAGAAACCCACTAATGGATCAATTTCCCTTAAAATTATTCTGGTTAGCTGATAACAGGCAGACAGGAAGAAAATACCTTGATGTGCTCTGCTGTTTGATCATAGGTGAGTTTAATTTTCCTGAAGAGATTCAACTTTTCTTGCAGGGGCTTTAAAGCATTCCTCAGCTCAGCCTGAAATGGAACACCCGTCCAAACATGTTCTCAGAAGTTCAGAGCGAGGTTTGGGATAAGACTTTCAAGTTCGAATGTTTTCAGCATTTCTTTAGCCATTACAGCAACTTTGCTTCCAGTAGTCCAAAAAGGGGCAGCAGTGAGATATCTGCAGAGAAACACTTTCCCTGTTTTGAAATTTCTGGTATTTATGGTCATGGGTCTTTTCTGCAGCATGTAAGAACACACCACTGCGGTGACTCTGGGAGCCCAATTATCACAAAAAACTGGTGTTTCCTCTGCCGCAGGGTTGCCCTGGGCCAGAGAGGTCAGCTTCTGTGGACTGGAATGGTGAGTGACAAATATTTGCGAGAGCTCAGGGGACTCTTGTTTCAGCCCTTCCAGAAGGCCCTCGGCCAGGCCCAATGAAAATATAAGGATATTATTATCTATGTAAGATCTACATATAACACTGTTTCTGAGTAGCTGAATTGACCTGAGTGACTACTGCAAGTGTGTGAGCATCCTTAAAACATAGCTGGTTAAATTACCATCATGTTCTGTCTTGGAAGACTGTTGCAAAGACCCTTCTTTCATTTGCAACAAGGACAAGTATGAGTATGACCTGGGCATTCATGTCTCACACCAGTGACTCTCTTCTTAATATGAAGAAGAGTGCCTAGAATGGATCATTTGTGTGAAGTTTTGGACGTAACGTCTTCGGAGCTTGTTCACGCCGTTTTATCCGAACATACCTTACAGTCTTGGGATGCGTCTTCCAAAGAGTATAATCTGTGCCCTTTGTGGCTGATTGATGACTTGCACGTGACGCAGGCGGGCTGCAGCTCTTCCAGACAGAAGAGTGTCAGGGTTTCCCCGTGTTCCCTGCACGTAAAAGGGTTGTTCCTGCGGCGCTCCCCCAGAAAGCCCTCGCAGGTCTTCTCAAGTGTAGAGTTGACCACGAGCTCTCCCACGGAGGCTGGCTGACAGCACAGCGGGCACTCACAGGGTCCGCTGCCACTCCAGAACCCCTCCAGACAGAGCTTACAGAACCTGTGTCTGCAGAAAAGTACCACAGGCTGCTGGAAGATCTGCCCACAGATCGGGCAACAGAGGTCTTCCTCCAGGCGAGCGTGTCTGGTTGCCATTGCGTCTTTGAGGGTTCAGCTGCACGGTGAAGATCATATATGCTTACCGTGCTCTGCCCTCCCCCTACCCCTTCATAGGTTACGGATATGGAACTGCAGAGAATCCTGCTTCTGAATTGGCACTCTAGGAGATCACGGTCGCACCCATACCGATTGGCAGAGGACGTAAGGCATGAAACACTGGGTTATAAAACAAGTGCGGGCCAGCTGTAAACGTCCGAGTGCATTCAGGGCAGTAAATGAGATGACTGCATGGAATTCTTGACTTTTAACTTTGACATAAGAGACATGGGGACTGTGTCCAGACAGTGTTGACTTTCCATTCAGCTATAGTTGCCACATTAGCAAATGATGTTAGAAGGCCAATCAAAATAGTAAACAAATTAGAATGGATTTCAGAGACTCTAATATCAAAGCAGGATGTTATAAATGTTAAGTCAAATAGGATGGCCTATATGATTGAAAATAGAAATGAAGCTGGATAGGTTGGGTCAGTAAGCAGTTCAGAGGCTTGTATTACTGACTGAAAATAGACCTGGACTGCAAGGGAGGCATGGGCTCTGCAGTCTTCATCAAAACAAGAAATGCACATTTTTCACACTTAACCACTGCAGACAAAATACAAGGTGCATGGTCTGGATGTTACACTTTGGACATTCTGAAAAAAACCTACAAGTAAAAACAAATATTTGCTTATTAGAATATCTTGTTTTCTTCACCAAAATACCACCTGCAAATTGTTGTTTACTGTAGCAAATTGTTTGGCAGATTGAGCATAGTAATTCAGTTTTCAGGGTGTCTTAAGCATGGCTACTTTCTGTGTCTGCATCAGAAGACCTGTTGTAACACTGGCCTGTATTCTGTCAGGCAGCTGCCAACAAGTGCACTTTAGTAAAGTGATCATTATGTTCTCAGTGTCATCTTGATGATAAACTACATACATTCTGTAAATATGACAAAATCCTGAAACCTTTTACCCTTGGTACAATACTGACAATAAACTATTTTCCAGTGTGAAATGTAAATCAACTCTTTATCAGAACAGGAAATCTGGAATAAACGCCATGATACTATGGTACAGATGCATCATAGGTTTGCCTAATCGTAATACAGTTGACTGGCTTGTCTTCAAGCTGCAGTCTGTAGGTCATGAATCTTTTGCCAAATCTAAAAGCATTTAGAAATATTTGCTGGCATTTACAGTTACGTGTAAAGACCTAAATCACTGAGCTGTCACTGTCATAAATACCCAGGGGAGATATGAAAACATTTGAATACTGCTCTTAACAAGTAAAAAATCCTACTTCTTTTTCTTAGTTGTACATATAGTGAGCCAGAGGAGGATAAGCCCCGCCCCCTTGAGGCTTGGTTCCTCTCAAGGTTTCTTCATCCTGCTCTAGGGAGTTTTTCCTTGCCACTGTCGCCCTTGTCTTGCTCACTGGGGGCTTGGACTTGGACATTTGTAAAGCTGCTTTGTGACATCTGTTGTAAAAAGCGCTGTATAAAGAAATTGGATTTGATTTGACTCCCTGGAGTTACCATGCATTGCACATTTTTGTGTCTTTTATTGCCTGATTCAACTCTTCAGGGAATTATTATCAGTTCCTTCATGAGCTCAGTCAGATATTTTATAGAAGGGATGACACGTGAACCCTTGCACATGGGGAAGCACAAGACTGAGATTAAAAACCACAGTGTTATTAATAGCCCCTTGTGTGGTACTGACACTGACTAAGCTTGTCATCAGGAAGGGGGTTGAAGGGAACTGTACCAAAGAACGGCCCACTCAATGACTGCTTTAGCTATACTTGTAAATATTTGCAAGTACAGAGTTTTATCTGCATTTATATGTAGGAATAAAAGTGTCCAGTTTAGGCTTGCTCTGTGGTCAGAAGCAGGATTTACAGAGATGTAAAACGTGTTACAATCAGTCTGCTGTCTTCAGCTAGCTTCGACCCACTGGGGTAGCGTACTGAACGCCTCCTCACAGGCTTGGAGGCGTGGCTTCAGCTTCCATTTTGCCAAAGCTATGGTGAGGTTCAAGCCTCTGTCAGCACTTGTAGTGGGAGATAGAGTTACAATGACCCACTCCTTACTCTTTAGTGCTCCAGTGGCCAGGCATTTTACCCGCTCAGTTTGCTGGCCATTTCTGGAAAAAGTCGTAACACACTTAAGAGTTTTTTAAAAAGTAAAAGTGAGAAAGCGTCCCATGTCAATATCACTGGGATTATATGATATTCAGCTGACTTTTCCTGCATGTTCCTTCTGTGCATGATGTATAATGGGCCTCATAACACAGTAATGAAGCCCAATGGACCTTGTGCATAAATGACTCCAACAAACAGATTCGCTGTAATATTGTTCATTTGAATGATTCAGGAGAATTTGTCCCCTTCACCAGTTTTTCCCAGATTCAGAATTTTCTCTTGATCACATAAATAAATAAATAAATAAATAAATAGAACTTTGTAAATTTAGGAATATTTGTTGAATTTTACAACAAAATATGTATAATTTAACATAAGAATACCAATTTTTTTGAGGCCCAATCTCTTCTAATTAATTTTAGCAGCTGTGCAGAGTGCAGCGACTCTGATTGTCCCTGTGTTGCAGTCCTGTACTGCTCTTACAGAGGGAAAACCCAGCGGTTCCTGGGAACAAAATCCCGGACCCTGAACCACTGCACGTATGGAATGCAGATCTCAGATGTAGGAAAGGGTCTGTTCCTTCCTGTTCCTCATGCTCACTCTTTATGCGGGTGCAGGGCAGACGGAAGCCTGAGTGTCCTGAGCCTCGTGGAACAGAGGCATGTGCTACTGCACGGAGCAACAATAGGGGGCAATAAAGAGCTGCCCACGTGCTGAGTGCATGTTCTGCGTTCAAATTCATCGCAAGAGCATGTTTGTTTACGGTCGACGTACACTGATATCACTAGTTTTATGTGAACATTTGTTATAAAACTTTCGATTCACCAAAACCTTCTGAGGCTCGGGATAGACGTGAGTATTTATAACTGGCGACGGCTCAGAGCACGCACGACCCGGAAATAAAAAGCAGTTGGAAACGACCTATAGCGTCTGCACCTTCTCATTCGAGTTATATGCATTCAGACCTCTACACATAAGCATAACTTTTTACTTTTTGTTTGCATTGATTTTGCGCATCGATGTGTTTATATATTTTTGTCTAAAAGGTTTGGATACACGAGACACTACAGTGTAAGGATGGCGAAGTCCGCTTTTCATGCACGGCTCAGCTCTATTATGGAGGTGATGACCGAATCGGCGATGAAACAGATCTGCGAAGTTGTGGATGGTGATCTCCAGAATTTGCGCCTGCAACTGACAAGGGCTCTGAACGAGAACGTGGCTCTTAATGATAAAATGCATGTACTTGAGAACGAAGTCAAAACGCTCCGCAACGAAAAGACAGAGGCGCTCAAGAAATGTCGCTCTATTTGTATTCAAACGCTGGAAGGTACGATTCCTTAAATGTGATTTATTGGTTGGTTTTTAATGTTTTTGTTGAGAGGTTTTGCAGTAGACTACGGGAAAATAATATGTGTGATGCTGCATAAATTTCACATTAAATCAGTTTGTTGACGAGGGCTCTCATTTTAAAAGTATCTGACTCGCCATCCATTAACGGGATCTTCGGAAAGGAGTGGTGTTCCAGTTTGTGGGACAGGAAGGAGCCGAGAACAGAAGAGAAGGCAGGAGATGTCGGCCCTCCTGTGTCTGATGAGGTTAAATGTCTTACACATGACTTTCATTGTATCTTCTTAACTACCTATCCTTTAGAACATTCCATTTCTTACAGCAGTTATGTTTTAACTTATTTGCTTCTTTGATGTAGCCTAACGATAGCAATAAGATGATACCCATCAAAGAGGAGAAATGTGAGAAGGAAATTTATCCCAGCAATACAAGTAAGAAAAACTGAACTGTTGTTTTTTGGGGGGGGGTTTTGGCCATCATTTTAATGCAATCATGGGGGTAATGTAGTTAACACCTTGTATTTGATTCATTTTCTTTCTTCCCCAATGCGATGATGGAAGAGAACAAGAAAGAAGAAGAAAGAAGAAAGAATCCCTTTTCTCCATCAAACCATAAGGATGGTCCAAAAGTGGACCTGGATGAGAAAGAGGAGGAGGATGATGATGCAGACATATATTTAATATCTGCTGGATTTGAGGAGACACCTGAAGTCCACCCCATAATCTTTACTTCCCCAGGGGCAGATTCCTCAAAAATTGAATGTGTGAATAGCACCCGTGAACATTTAACAGTGCCAAGTTCTGATCGGATGAAATTTGATGAACACTGCGTGCCCATTGAGTTTATTGCGGCTGAACGCACAGAAAGGCAGCCTGCTGAGGAACAGGGGGAAGTTGGCCCACAAGACCAAAGAAAAGATGCAGGAAAAATCTTACGTAGTCGCCACATCTTCATTGTTGCTCAGGCAGCTAGGTCAAAAGAAAAGAAAAAGGCTACGCTACGCTGCTCTGACTGCAGCAAGATGTTCATTAGACAGAGCAATCTTACTTTACACAGGAAGAAGTTTCACCAGACGTATACATGCCGCGTGTGCAAGGTGATTTTCCCCCATAAGAAATTGCTCAGAGTCCACAGGTGTCGGCTTGCTGACAGCTTCGCGACGTCCGATCTGAGGTTCAGCTGTGAGCAGTGTGGGAAACGGTTCCACTCGAAAGCAAATCTGAGGGTCCACTATGCCGTGCACACCGGGGAGAGTCCATACACGTGCAGCTTCTGTGAGAGGGGTTTCACCCACAAGGGATACCTCAAAACCCACGAGCGCGCCCACAGTGACGAGAGGCCATACGCCTGTGTCACCTGTGGGAGGCAGTTCTCCCAGAAAGCAAACCTGATCCAACACTTGGTTGTTCACAACAAGAGGAGAAGGGGCAAACCAAAAAAACCTGTGGAAAAATCACAGTGACTTTAAGATCCATGTGGCAAGCCTGTTCTGCTGATGCCATCTGTAGGAAGGCTTTTGTTTGTTGTAGTAACAAAAATATGACTGTTCATGGTGTTAAGGCTAAAAAATTAGAATGTCTTACCCAAACTACAAAAGGAAAGCCACGAAAAATAAAAACCTTTATAAAAACCTACTTTTCATTGAATACATGATATAAGAATGTGGAAGTAAGGCACGTGTGCATTTAGCTGTCACTTCTATCCAAAGTGATGTACAATTTGAGCAATTGAGAGTTGAGGGCCTTGCTCAGGGGCCCAACAGTGGCATTTTGGCAGTGCTGGAATTGGAACTGGCAACCTTCTGATTATTAGTCAAGCACCTTAACCACTGAGATACCACAGTTTTTTTAAAAAAAACATTATATAGTAGGTTATTTTCCTTATTACCACAGATTATCCATTCCACTCTCAAATATACAGCATTTTGGATTAATTGTGGGAACTTTTTCAGTATACTAAAAAGGGTTAATTAAATTAACAGGTTTTTGTGTGCATTTAGTCATGCTTTCACTAGCACATATAAAACAACTGTGGCTTTGTCAATTATTTCTATTATCCTGTATTGGACAGCAAGCTAAAAACTGATTTGTTATTCTACTTTACCTGAACAAACATTTGTATTTAAACATGCTGGGTGTGTGTGGCAGTGTGGTTCTTGTAATATGTTTAACTTATTACATTTATGCTGTTAAGTTCCAGAGGGCACACTTGTGAGATGAGGAGTTGAGTAATCCGTTGGTTGGATTAACCACTGGCTTTAGTATTACTCAATGCGTAATAGTGACTGCTACTTCAAATAATGTATCTTACCTGTAGCCTAAATAATTACAGGTCCCCTATGAGGTAGTAAAAATTGCAGCGTAGTAGGCACGGTTTCCAGAGAAACATGTCAGGCAAAGGCCCTTCATCAGCTGTGCAAGCAGGGTGCATTTGTGTACTTTGCTTTGCTTGCGCAGCTGATGAAGGGCCTGCATCCAATATATTCTGTCTCTCTGGACACCTGACGTACTACGCTGCAATTTTTACTACTCCCTCTTTCTCTCTGGCTTACCAGGCACATGATCCTTGTTGACAATAAAAAAAAATAAAAAAAAATTACATGAAGAAAACAGCAGTGGTAATAGATGTGGCAATCACTGTGACCTGTGGAAACTGAAAGCGTGGTTCCAACAGATCCCAGGAATGTCAACATGAAGCTCAGTCCAGAAGAGCAAAAATACTGCACCACACCCTCATACTACCTGCCCAGTCAAAGCCCAAGCATAAGCAAAACTATATATGTGTGTGTGTGTCCATCAGCTGTGCAAGCAAAGTGCTTTATATATTTTTTTTTTCAAAGAAAATTCCAGATGAGTACTACTAATATATATATATATTTCGGAGTTAAGCTTATCCTGTGGTCAGAAGCAAGTGGCCTGTGAATGGACACAGACACAACTGGTCCAGAACACAAGATATGTCAGAAGAATAATTATTCAGTACTAAACCTATGGCAGCTCATAGGGAACAGCCTTCCCATCTCCCAGAAAGTGGAGAATTTATCTGATGTAAGGCAGACATTTTCCTGTAGCAAATCAAATGATAACAGGTAAATGACCTGATAAACTGCATTCATTGTGGTTTCCTGGAGTTTCATTCAATTGTTTCACAGGGAGCTTACTGGACAGCTACAGAAGTTAACATAGAGCATTTCAAGCACGACTAGGGTGATGGATAAATTTCCATACAAATAAAAGATTCCCCTGCAGACATCAAACCCTTTGTACCATTAAACTAAGACAACTATGTTGTAATGGGCAAATCACAAAGAAATCATCCAAAATTAATTCACAAATTCACCATATTTATTTAACAACAATTTATTATTCAACCAGAAGAAAATAATAGAATAGGGATAAATGAAATTAAATAGATTGTATAAGATAAAAACTTGGGAATAATGGGAATAATTGAATTGCCCATTCTACTAACAAATACATATATTATTTCAAACATTCCTAGTTAACAAACAGAGCAAACTGGGCTTTGTTTTATTAAAATAACACTCGGAACTGGATGCACAAGACAAACCCCACCCCCACCCCTTTCGCCAGTCTTCGTCTTGGCCATAGGAAGTATGTTTATCCATGAGAATAATTACAATGCCACCACCATGTCTTATTTAACTGGCTATTCCTGGGTTTTGTTTCCCAAAGTATAGTAAGACTGAAAACAGTCTTCCTGGACACACCATATTTAAACTTCTGAACAAAACCGACAATACAAGGACATGTTTTCTATGCATAAAGGAACGATCCAGGATCTTAAATCTACTCTCTAAGGGCAGTTGTAGCAAGTCTTCCCCAACAACTGCTCTTGAGCTTCCATTAGAAGTGTTTTTGAGTCAACAGGATTTTCTGTTCTAAGTACAAGGAAATGCACGTACATTTTAGTAAATGGTAATCAGCCATACATTACAGATGTGTTAAACAAAGATGGAGTTGAAAAATGTTTCCTTTTAAAAAGAACAAGTTAATTTATACACACAGATTGCAGAATGTTCTTTGATGTATGTGCAAATGTGCACATTGCACAGTACCTGTCCAACATTTATTCTAGTTACATATTTAATATTGACATTAGTCTAGCTAGTGCACTGATGTCTATTAATACCATGTTTATTTGCATACCGTTTCCCACAGTCTACACAGGTATACGGTTTCTCCCCAGTATGCCGGCGCAGGTGTATATTAAGCGAACTTTTCTGTGAAAAGCTTCTTCCACATTCGATGCAGGTGTAGGGTCTTTCTCCAGAGTGAGTACGCATGTGTATTTTAAGATATGTTTTCTGAGCAAATCGCTTGCCGCACACAGGACAGGCGAAAGGCTTCTCTCCGGAGTGTATCCTTAAATGTACTTTCAAATAGCTCAAGTAGCTAAAGTTTTTCTCACAGAACATGCACTGAAACTTTTTCTGCTCCGCACCAGGCGCGAGGGTCTTGGGAGCGTTCAGGCTCGTGTTAGCAGGAAAAAATCCACTGAACTCCTCTGAATTCATTTCAGATGAAGTGGCTCCATCTCCCAGGGCAGATGGTCTTGGGACAAAAGTCTGGTCACCTGCTTGCCTCTGCCGTGTGTTGTCCAAAGGTATGGTGTATGTGATAAAGTCTTCACCACTCCGGGCAACGTCCCCTTCAATGCTAGAGAACGCAGTCCCTATAGATCAACAATTGAAGGTATATAAGTGGACACATCCTTTTAAAAGTGACTATAATACACAGTGTCTTTAATACACATACCCTTCTCGCTACTTCTCGAGTCTGCTTGTGTCTTACTTTTCCCTGAACAATCTTCAAACGCTTCGTCCTTGATAATGATCATGTCAGGTTCATCATCCATCAGATCGACTGACTGACGGGCATGAATAAAATGCAAAACTATTATACCATTTCCTCCGCAACTTAACGACGCAATCACCGTTTTTAGAATACTTTGCGGATGTGCAAGACAACGACCAGCGCGTGCGGTCCTCTCGTGCATGCACACGAACCTCTAACATGCAGGGGTCCGCGCGCGTCCCGTCCTCCTCACGCGCGGTCGCTTTCTTCTCCTTCCACAAGTCCATACACCATTCCTTCCCAAAGACGCCGTCAATGGTGGGACGATGTCCGACTTCTGTTAAACACAGCGCAAATACATTTATACTGACGAACCAAAGGACAGAAAAAGCGATTTCATCACTTTAAATAGGGGGGGGGGAAGATATAAGGAATATATGTATAATTCATATATTTTAATACGTTTTTGGTGGACACTAAAACCTACCGTTAGATCCGCTGCCAAACTGTACATCAGTACTTGCTTGAGCACTTCTTCTGGTCGCTTTGAGCTCTTTCTCAAGAAAATCACATTTGCTCTTGAGAGATTCGTTTTCGCTTATTCGACGAGATATCTCTAGCTTTAATGTTGCATGACTCTGCTCTACAAGTTTACCTATTTCAACTACGGCTGTTTTCGCTAACATTTCCATTATCGATGTTAACTGGGTCTGAAAACGCGAATCACTTACTACCGTTTCCATCATTTAAAAACCACACCCACGACGTTGCAAGCAAACAAAACCTTATTTACAGCGTTACGGTGCTTACTGTCGGCTGTGCGAAATCGCCACCAGTTCGTTTATTTCTCTTTTGATTACTTTATTATGAAAGGAAACGCAGAGGGGGATCATGGGAGTCTTTACCGTAACTCTCGTAGAAGCACACCGCTCGTCTACGTTTGCCCCTCATTCCTTGCTGCTCACCGTCACGGAAAATAATATAAATAGCATCAAGTGCGCCATTGTGGGCCGGTTTTAACCGTGTGATCGTTTTCCTTGGCTCACCCCAGAACACATTATCGCTCGAGTCGAAGAACTTGATCGATGACCGCGACTGCATAATTATTCGTTATAAGTTTGCCCGCTCACTGAGTGGATTCGATATTTGAATATATAGGGTAGGCTTAGTGTAGTTGGTTAGATCGCAATTAAGTCGTGTTTTACGTTAGTGGTCTGGTCGCGATCCCTTTCGTGTTGAAGAAAAAAATAAAGACATACACTTCAACCCAAAAAGTTGCCATTTCTCTTTTCCAAGAATTTAACACTCCATACACAGGTTGAATATTATCTATTTGTTTTAAAACGCAGACTTATGTACATGAATACATAAACCTGATGATTGTTTCCTGTAATTGCATGTTTCATAGACCTGCTGCCCAGAATTATTAAAACATGTTAACTCATGCTTGAACTCTGATCCTCTTTTTGATGTTGTTTTAAACCACAAATAAATCTTTAAAAAACACCACAACAACAACAACACTTATCTTATAATGTCCTCATAGGTAACATCCTGTATATGTTCAGCTCAGTTAACAGTTTGCAATCTCTTTTTGGTCACCAGTTCATCTTGTCCATCTTTCCTTCTGAATTTCCCCCCCAGTGATCAGACTGGTTGCTCACTCAAGTTGTCATTTCTCTCCTCCTTTGTGCCAAATCAGTGAGTTCTTCCTTTCACCCGTCACCGCTGGGTTGTTCATTAGTTGACCTTACCGTCTATCACACTGCTATGTGACAATATTCTAAAAAAGTTACGCAAATAAAACTGAACGGAAAAGACTAACAGGTGTCCATGCCATTACAATCACTAAAAAAAAAAAAAAAAAGGTTGTTTTTTTTTTTAAATAGAATAAACATAACATCTAGGGTTTGTGGCAGTTGCATCCTTCCACAGTCCATTGACTACCTGAGGCTAAGGTCATGCAGGCTTGATTCTACACGGAGGCCTGCAGCAGGGTCTGAATGCACAGCTAAGTGCTTGTTTAGATTGCATTTCTTTGTAAACCCTTTACCACATTTGGCACAGACGAAGGGTTTCTCTCCAGTGTGAGTTCGCTGATGCATATCTAGAGTGCACTTTTGTATGAAACCTTTCCCGCAGTGCACACAGCGATAGGGCTTCTCTCCCGTGTGCGTTCTCTGATGGGTATACAGGTGCCCTTTCTGCGCGTACATCTTGCCACAAAGCGTGCACCTGAAGGGCTTCTCGCCCGTGTGACTCCGCTCATGGATCTCAAGTTGACTGAAACACTTGAAGCGCTTGGCACAGTGCGGGCAGGCAAAGCGTTTCTCCCCGCTCCGCCCGGAGGTGGCGCAGGTCTTTGTGGGCTTTAATGAAAGGAAACTGTGTGAAGCGGCACAATGCGTCTTTCCGATCGTCGAGCTTGACTGGGCTTGTGAAAATGGCCTTTCCTGGGCATGTGCACTGTTTTCAAGTGTGGTTTTGCCCAGCAGATTAGCTGAAGTGGTCTTCATAACTTGGGTTCCCTGGTCAGTAGTGTTGTCAGCAACAAGCAGCGTAGATGATATTTCTTCAGGACTACTACAGCCAATGACACAAGCTACTGTAACTGAGGAGAAATAACGACATTCATCAGGAACTAAAAGTAAAAAAATGATATAGCTGTTATTTTAATTTCAGAGAACAAGGGGGAAAAAAAAAAAAAAAAAAAAAGTTCCATGACTTGTTTTATGCAATTACAAAAACAGACAAAAATTGATCAAGCAGAGACCAAGTCTTCTGTAAAGGGCACTAAACACCACAATGCCAAGCGCTGCTATTACAAAGATAGGAGACACTCACTTTCCTCCCTCGTGGTTGGATCTCCACTTTTAGCGTCCAACAAATCCATTCCGTTTGGCTCCTGTTTGATCGTGATTTCGATGGGGACTTTTCCCCCACAGTGCTGTTGCAGAAAGCCACTTGGTTTCTCTCGGTCAGGCTACATCATAATAAAACATTTAAAGTGTTAGTTCAGATTTATTTGAATAATTCTTTCCACACAGGAAACTGCCTCAAGGTCAAGAACGTTTTGCAAGTTGGCACTATCATTCGCAAAACAGAGAAAACTTACTTGGTTTTGCCCAGTAAATCCAGAAGCTTCCCCCAAAGCAGAATTACCTCTGTTCAACTCTTCCAGGTTATTCTCTCTGGATAAATTAAAACAAATCACTGTGACACTGTGAGTACAGAACTCTGCAGTAGGAAAACATGGGTTAGGCAGTCCTGGACAACGGACAATATATATATTTTAAAAATAGGCCTATAGCGTATGAAGGCAGATCTACCTTTTAATGCATGTTTGGTCGTCTGTCCTGGGACAGAACTCAACAGAGCAATTAAGACCCTGTACTGATTTGAGCACCATGTGTTCACTATTTCCAGCCTCCTGGTTCTTTCCATTTGCCGACAGCATCTGCTCCATCATGTACAATCGTTTCCTCAAAGAGTCAATTTCATGGTGACTGCGCGATACTTCGGACCGTAGTATTTTGCATTCTATGTCGACAAGTTTACTTATCTCCAATACAGCTGTTTTCGCTAATGTTTCCATAATGGCAGCTAACTGAGACTGAAAAGCAGAAAGAGTCGTTAGCATCTCTCAATTCTTTAAAAATTAAGCACTCAAATAAATTAAAAAAAAACGTAATTGTGCTAGCTAGGATAATATTCTCGTACAAATCTACACCAATCTGCTACGCTACGAGCAATGATCTTGCAATTGTAAAAGTTGTTTTGGTCACTTATGCAATCCTTCCCCTCCGCACCTTCCTCTTATTTAGCGTGTCAATGCCATAGAAAAATAACAAGGAAGAGAATTTATAGAGATCAGTAGCCATCAGATCGTTATAATTTAAATTTCGATGGTCAGTACACAGACTTGTTTTACCAAGGCTCTATCATCGCCATCTACTGAAGCGGAGCATAGCAAAGCGATGCCAAAAGAGGCCCACAGAAACTTCAACTACCATAATGCATCAGTACACAAAGCATCCGTTTCCGGTCTGCTGATTGGATGCAGTGACGTCGTATGAGGAAGTTAGAGGCGGGAGCCCGGACGGGAAATTTGGTCAGGTTCAATCTGAGCGAATATTTCAGGGTAAATGTAGTTAACAAAATTATTGAAAGGTTAAATTCCGATAAGTCATGTAACATGTCGTGTTTTGTTGTTTGCACTTGACCATGCTTTGCATGAGGTTTTGTCATCTTCCACCTGTTTGTAATCTTGTGTAGTCCAGGCTAGAAGCTGTCGCTCAGTGCATTGACTCAGCAAATGGATGAAGTTGGTCAAACAAAACAGAATATTTAATGTTTCGAAGGTTTATCCTTCGGGCAGTTTAAAAGTTTATTCTTAACTAGATTTGTTATGAGTTCACTTCTTCCATTACAATTCAACACACCACACTCATGTAACCTATATTATCCCAAAATGTAACAAAATTAACAAGTCTTTAATACCTATGTGTCTTTACTGGACAGATACTGGAGTCTGCTGGAGGAAATTAAACAGCCCAGTATGCAAATAATACAGTACCTCCTCCTACTGTTATTTCAGGTGACAATGTCAGGCCGAAGAGTGCTAGTGTTTCCTTCAGCAGCAGAACTTGGGCCTGCCTTGGCCCAGCTGGTCACATCTCAGGCAGCAAAGTCCCTGGCCAGTGGTTCTTGCTGTTTTTCCCTGGGTCTGTCTGGGGGAGGTCTGGTATCCATTCTAAGTAGGGAGCTGCCTGGGATGCAGAACCTGGACTGCAGCCGATGGCTGGTGGGCTTCTGTGATGAGAGACTGGTTCCTTCTGATGACCCTGAGAGTACATACGGGCTATATAAGGTAACTGGGAGAGTGTGTTCACACACTACTTCAAGAGCTGTATGAATAAGGTTAATATGAACATGAGATGTTCTATAAGATATGAGATGTTCTGTTTCTTCTTTTAGAATCAGTTGTTCACAAAAATCAACATTCCAGAGGAGAGGATTTTGGCAATAGATCCATCCTTACCAGTGCAGGAGTGTGCAGATGACTATGCTGGAAAACTTCGTAAGGTACTCTGATCTAGAACTGCACACAAAAATGAATAAAATGTTCTAGTAATCAAATAATCAGCTTTAATGTGCCTCGTGGTGAGTAAATGAGAGGCTGTAGCAAATTATTTAGTATTCTTTATTTTATTCATTGTTGTATTTTTAGTAAAATAATGGTATAATTTACCTTTAGGAACCTATAGTTACTATATTGACATGAGTTCTGCATTTCAGTTAGAAATAATATTTTGTTATTGTACTGATTTCCAGTGAGGGATAACTTATCTTCTAATTTCTTTTTTACTTTACTGACTACATTAATTGGTATGCAGGACCAGCACGACGAGCTGATGCAGGACAAAATATGTTTGCAGAATGGTCTGTATTTTAACCGGATTTGTGTAGCTAGCTAATGCCCTGTCACAACAAGCTGCCACATGTTCTACAGGTTTTCGAAGCACTGCACTAAATACGTCTGAAACCTAAACCGATTTGGGTTGGTATATTCTGATGACTAGCGTAGAAGTTCTTCAGCAGTATCCTCTTTAATAAAATGCTCCCAGGCCTTGCTTCTTTTTATACTTTCAGCTTAAGTAAATTCACTCTTTCTTTGGCACCACTTAAAAGGTAAACAAGAAATGGACCAATGAAACATTTTTTTGTCAGTAATGTCAGATCATTTTTAGCTGTACTTTGATCAAAAAAGTTCAACTGTGTTATAAGTCTGATAAGATGTAATATTTCTGCACGTTTTGTCAATGTGATGTGCAGCAGTAGTTCATCACATATTTGTCATCTGGATTCTAATTGAAGAGATCATTGTTGTTTCTGCAGGCTTTCAATACAGAACAAATGCCAGTATTTGATATGTTGTTACTTGGCATGGGACCTGATGGACATACATGCTCCCTCTTCCCGGACCATCTTTTACTGCAGGTGAGATCATAATTAGACATTTGTGTGTTATGTCCAGGTAAAGTGTCCTAAAGAATTACCCTAAGCAGAAGTGTAATGGTTATTTCCAGTATGCTCCTAAATGCTTGTTTTGGTTACGGGTACAGGAATTGCTATACACACACACACACACACACACACACACACACACACACACACACACACATATATATATATATATATATATATATATATATATATATATATATATATATATATATATATATATATAAAATTGTGTGTGTGTGTCTATAGCAATTCCTGTTCTCACTCTCACACACACACACACACCCAAAAAATTTTTTGTTTGTTTTGTGTGTGAGAGAGAGAACAGGAATTGCTATAGACACACACAAAAAAAAAAAAAAAATAAAATAAAAAAAAAAAATATATATATATATATATATATATATATATATATATAATTTGTGTGTGTGTGAGTGAGAACAGGAATTGCTATAGACACACACACAAAAATAAATGAATTATATATATAGTGTGTGTGTGTGTGTGTGTGTGACTCACTCTCACACACACACATGTATATGTATGTGTGTGTGTGAGTGAGTGAGTGAGTGAGTACTGTAGTAAGTGATGGAGAGAAATAATTATATATGGTCATTATACCAATTACCAACTATATATGGTCATTGTTGCTAAAACAACAAGTCTAATGGTGGCCTAAGAGCCTAAGACATTTGCACAGTAGTGCATGTGTGTACTTAAAAAATAAATAGATTTGGTCTTGGGTTTTTCCTTACACTCTGGCCTTCTACTGGAGGCGTTTTAGTTTGAGAGTGTGGCACAGTGTTTTTACTCTTCTGCACTGAGATTGATGTTGACATTTCTGGGATCTGTTTGAGCTACTATTCCATCTTAGGGGGTTGTCACTGGGAAAACCCTGATTTTAACCTGCCACATTCCTA
Organism: Electrophorus electricus; assembly: GCF_041902795.1. Taxonomy (NCBI): domain Eukaryota; kingdom Metazoa; phylum Chordata; class Actinopteri; order Gymnotiformes; family Gymnotidae; genus Electrophorus; species Electrophorus electricus. The sequence goes on along the minus strand of NC_137502.1, from coordinate 31,623,221 downwards.
TTTTTAATCCCTTGTATTTCTTGGCGTTTTCTATCTCTTGGGATTACCAAATTCACTTTTTTTCACTTTTGTTTTCTTCATCTTGTCCACAATCATGATATCTGATTGGTTTGCCGATCTGTTTGGATCAGGAGGTCCCACAGGATCTTAGCCTTGTTCTCCATCACTTTCTGCAGTTCTTCCCATTTGTACTTGGGGTGGGGGGGGTGTCCAGCCTTGTATACATTCCTGTATATAATTCCTCAAGAAACCTACACATATACTGATCGGTTTTTCCAGCATTTCATACAGTTGATTGGATTGTGATTTGGGAGAAATGGAGGCCAAGTCAACACCATGATCTGTTTGTCATGTTCCTCAAACCATTCCTGAACAGTATTTGCAGGATGGCAGGACATATTATTCTGCTGAAAGGGACCACTGCCACTATGGTGTGTACTTAGACTGCAACAAATGGGTAAATGGTATGTGTCAAAGTAATATGAATGCCAGTACACAAGGTTTCACGGCAAAACATTACCCTGAGCATCACACTTCCACTTTCATCTTGTCATCTTCCCATAATGCTTCCTGGTGTCATCTCTTCCCCGAGTAAGTCATGCATATGCATCAATGAGGTAAAAGAACACGTGATTCATCCAGGCCGCCTTCTTCCATTGCTCTATGGTTCAGTTCTGATGCTCACATGCCAATTATAGGCGCTGTCAGCAGTGGATGGGGGTCATCGTGGGCACTCTGACCAATCTAAGGTTACCCAGCCTCGTATGCATCGTACCAGGTGGCATAGATTTTGCTCCCCACGCACATCAATGATCCTTGGGTCACTTTGGGTACTAACCACTACATACCAGGATCACCTCATACATAATACATAAAGAAAGAATACTCTCATCAGACCATGTCAAGAAAGTTGCATGGTTACATGTTCCCTTTTTTCTTCTTATGTTAAGGACAGTACTGAAAATGTTGTGATCTCTAGAGGTGACAGTATCCATTTTCAGGCCACTTTAAACAGATTCACTTAAGATAAAACAACCTGAATGGGAATAAACAGTGTTACACCTACTGTGCAGTGGGAATGTACTCCAGGAGTAATTTTCAACTTTAAAGATGAGATGTGGACCGTATCTTGCTTTGTACACAAAAGTTTTTCCCCTCTAAAACCACACCATCTTGAATGTTTCTTTTCCAGGGTAGCCTACAGTGTGTAACTACTCACTAAACTAATGCAGGCAGATAAGATATATAGGGGATTCATCTCTGCTGCCTGCCTAAAGTATTTATATTAAAGATTTTACAGCTAGATCCAAATAAGCATTTGACATTTCATGCTTGATTTTTTTGATAATACAGGTTTACATTTTCATGCGTGAATGTTGGGAGACACTGATTTTTACCGTCTTGTTAATACCAGTGCTTTTTTCATTTACACAAAGACATCCTACATGTGTATACTGTAAAGGTTAGGAAAAATACTACAATATGCCTCCTTCACATTACCCTGGTTGCTTGTTCACCCATGATCCCCGTGCCTTTAACAGGAATGCCAGAAGATAGTCGCCCCCATCAGTGACTCCCCGAAACCGCCCCCTCAGCGCGTCACCCTCACGCTGCCGGTCGTCAACGCCGCGCGCTGCGTGATCTTCGTGTGCACCGGGGGCAGCAAAGCGCCCGTGCTCAAGGCATGTTAAAACTTGCGTTTGGATTCAAGGAATATGTTCATGCATATTCAACAGCTGCAAAAAAAAAACAAAAAAACTTGTTTTTTTCCTCTGGTACACAGCAAGTGTTGGAGGGTGGAGAAGGCCCCCTTCTGCCTGCAGCGCGTGTCTCACCGGCACGGGGAGAGCTGTTCTGGCTGGTAGACGAGCCGGCGGCGGCATGTCTTACTCTAGACGTGGAAAGACCAAGCCCCGGGGCAAAGTTATGAGGGGGAGGATGACCTGGAGAACAAGATTGTCATAAAACTCATAAACCTACCCCAAAACGTAACGGTTTACGCTTAACGGTGACTGTATGTTCACTGATTTGTCTTTTGCAAGTTGATACGTTGTATATCAGATGAACTTTTGAGTGTAGACGAGGCAACGCTTACATTTCTGTGCGATGTATCTGAAGATTGATTACATTAAACAGTGAAAATTGCTATCTGCGTTCAACCTCTGGGTGTCTGAGATTTGTATAAATTACAAGGACCTCCCCTTTAAGCGTCTCCTTTAATTTCGTCTTCCCTGTTACCGCAGCGTTGTCGCCGAGTTATCTTTTTGTCGGTCGATTTATTTTACGCAGTATCTATTATTGGTCAGTTTTTACTTCGCTACATAAAGCTAGAGCACTGCAGTACCTAGGCGGTTCATTAAAGCCAATTTTAACGTGTTTCCTCGGCAATGTTCACAGTTATTTACTTTCTGTCGCCGCTGCTAAGTCTTTTGAACACTGGACCAGTTCTGGGGTACTTCCACGAGGAGCGCTGGAGCCCGGAATCTCCTCTGCTGGCTCCGAGGGTTGTTCTAGCTATAATCTGCCGAAACGCCGAGCACTCTTTACCCCATTTCCTCGGAGCTATAGAACGATTGAATTATCCGAAGGATCGAATAGCACTTTGGTAAGGGAGTTTGCGAGGTTTTTTTTCTTTGTGGCAAGTTTTTGATAATTGGTATACAAATCAATGTGTTGAAACGGCCTGGTCTTCTGGGGTTTTGCTGAGGCTCGGACTTATGTGTCTACGCTTTGCTTGCAATATGTACAAAGGACGGTAGAGAATTCAAACACATTAGTTTAAACCACAGATCTGTTGAGATTAGGTCTGTGTCCTGATTAAATACAAGCATTGGTTATAAGTGTTTTTGATGAACGCGCTGAAAATGCTCTCGTTTCTAGTGAAGAATAGTTCAATAGTTCTTTTAAGTACATCCCCAAGGTGAAAGAAAAGTAAATGCCTGGAAAACTAACTATGCCTGATTCTTGTATCAGTGGGGGCTGTCACAGGCATGGGCCTGCTCAAGGCATAGACCGATGGACTCCGGGAAGTTATTACTGCAGAGTATCATTTATTTTCTTTTTTTATATCGTCTGTTTGTAGCCATTCGTGTTCACCATACATAATTAATTGCTTACAACCACTGTCTGTAGTTTTGATAGTGCATCTGCATTACAAATCAAATTTTCACTTGCAAAATCAGAGAAGAGTCTTCATATGTGTTTAATTGCGTCGCCACGCTGTAAATAAACTCATCAAAGCGATGTTATGTGCTGTAACCTTGCTCATTTAAATGCTCTTCGTGCCTTAAGTTGTTTGGGAAGATGTTTGAATTGCCTTCTCTCACACAGCAGGAATACATTATGGAAAAATTTCTAGCTCTGGCCTTTAAATGAATTGTTTGGATTCCTGATCTATGAACTAAAAGTTGCCACTGTTATTAATACCCATAAGTTCCTGTAATTTTACCTGTATTTCTGGTATTGTCTTCATTTAATAATGTTCCCAGTATCTCAGTTAGTGCCTCTATTTCATGTCTGGTTCTCCTTGACAGATATTTCAGATGGGGGAAAATGTATCAGCTAAAGAAACACAACCTTTTAGTTTGTTCTTCTATGGCTTCAGAAGGTCTCCTCTATCAGAGTGCTCCCAGAGGAGGAAGGGCTGGGAAACAGAGTGTTGGGACTTGGAAACATCTGTCCACTGGCAGCTGTATGTGCTGGAAAAAGAGATGGGGGGGGGGGAGCTGCCTCTAGAGATTACCTCATCATCCTGCTCTAGGGTTCTCTCCCCCCTTTACTAACGGATTCCAGTTACTACAGTAGGACTGCAGGTCTGAAACAGTAGTGTGGTATTTTCTTATAAACAACCTGCCATTGTCGGGGCCCACAATGGCCAGCAGTGTGATTGGAGGTGTCGGTTAGTGTTTGTGCTTTGAGAAGTCATTCACCCCAGAAAGGGAAGCCTAGTTAAAAGGCCACGTGAAAGGAGATCTGTAAAAAATGCGTTAGTTCCGTTTAGGCTCATCGGGTGGCTTCTGCATTGTTTACAACCCTAAAAAGACACGATAGACGCCACATATTTGGTCGTTGTGAGACCGTTGCACTTTTGTTCAGTCCGTGTGATGGCACAGCCAGGAGCCACAGGGTTCCCATGGACACGAACTTCATCTGAACCCTTCCTGGAGGGCCAGCTTGTACCACCACAACCCAGCTGCACTGTTGATGCCCTGGTCCCTGCAGCCAGAAAGCTCAATCCACCTAAGATGTTGCAGGAGTGATCGGCGAGGTCAGGCTGCGCTGAGAGAAAACGCCGCGCTCGCTGTCTGAATCACGAACTTTGTCTGTTCAGCCATCCAGTCTGTACCTCCATCACTGTCACTACTGGTTTGCTGCTTTGCAGTTTCACTTCTCATGTGGTCAGTGCTCTTATTTCTCATTACAAAGAGGTTCTTTTCGTGGTTTTGCATGTCGGCGTATCCTTTTGTTGTGTAATGGAGCTGCTGCTCACACAGACCAAAGAGCTTCACTCTCGTACACCTTGTGAAGATGTTCTCTCACACCCGTGTCAGCGTTCACTCATGACCTCGTCCACCTGTGCAGGTGAACACAAGTATGTTGATATGCAACACCTTCTGTGTCCAGCTTTTGTTGACTTATTACACAGCAGTGAGACACTTTTATAAAAGGGCTTAGTCTGGCACCCCTGAACAAATACCCTTATCAAACTAACATCAGCTGACAAAAGTGTGAAGTCTTATCTCGTCTAATTTTGAACTGACCAGGGTTGCGACTGACAACAATGCCGACAACACTACGTACCTGCTGCGAGACTGGCTCATCAACGTTCAGAAACTGTACCACTACGTGGAGTGGAGGCCGAAGGAGAAACCCAGGTTTGTCAAACTCTGACCATCATCTCACTGGAGTGGTTTGGACTGGCTTCTTCTCAGCAGAGTTGCTTGGGGAGGGTTGCACCTATTTAGCTCTAGGTAACGTTGCTTAGGTATTGGAAGGTTATGTGTTGCAAGTATAGGAGGGAGATGACGCCAAACTCAGCTGAATTTCTTTGTATCTTCCCCTTTTCCAACACTTCCATCATCAGTGCGTACGCAGGCGAGGAAGGACCCAAGCACTGGCCGAACCAGAGATACGCTCACCTGATGAAACTACGCCAGGCCGCCCTGGAAGGAGCGAGAGACATGTGGGCAGATTACCTGATGGTGAGTGTCGGCCCTACCACGCATGACAGTACAAACCCAGAGGTTCCCAGCATGGTTTTAGAAAGCAATCCATGATTTACCATATTTATTTTTCTGTCTGGATATGCAAGTTTTGTCATCTCATCTTTCTGCCCTCATTCTTCATTCACCCAAGTATCAAATATTGTTTTTCTGTGTGCTATTAGATAGTCGACTGTGACAATCTCCTGACCAATCGGGATGTGCTGTGGAGACTGATACGAGAGAATAAGACCATCGTGGCTCCGATGCTGGAGTCCCACGCAGCATATTCCAATTTCTGGTGTGGAATGACTGCCGAGGTGTGTGTGTGTGTGTGTGTGTGTGATGAATGCAAATAAATGAGAGAAACGCATGTGAATGGGACTACATGCATCGTGAGCCTGCCTCCCTGTTCCTCCAGGGCTACTACAAGCGCACTCCCGCCTACATCCCCATGCGAAAGCAGCTGCGCAAGGGCTGCTTCGCCGTCCCCATGGTGCACTCCACCTTCCTGGTGGATCTGCGCAAAGCGGCGTCCCGGCTCCTCGCCTTCCACCCGCCCCACCCCGAGTACAGCTGGGCCTTTGACGACATCATCGTCTTCGCCTACTCGGCCCGAATGGCAGGTGTGGTGTTGGTTGTTTTTAAGAAAAGCCTCATCACAACGGGTGGTCGTTGTTCAAATGGTAATGGACCCAGACTCCCATTCTTCAGGGGTCAGACTACGTGGCTTTCGTGTTAGTTCCAACATAGCTACTGAATCATTCACACTACCAAATGGTTTGCCTTAAGAATAATAATGATTATAATGGGCCTGGAGTTTAAGGGAGGAAACCTAAAGGATTTGTCTCCTTTCTGACTGCCACTGTATTCTGTTTTTGCCTTTTCTGTTCAGAGGTGCAGATGTATGTTTGTAACCGAGAGACGTACGGCTTCCTGCCCGTCCCTCTGCGCTCCCACAACACCCTGAGGGATGAGACAGACAGCTTCATTCACACTGTCCTTGAGGTCAATGGTGAGTTTACAGACTGAAGTTGAGACATATTGATCAGTAACCCACCGGTTTCACGCTCCCTTTTGTTTCGGGCTGCCTCGGGTTTCAGGCTGCCTCTATTTCAGCTTTCATTGGTATATGGGCTGCCAAGGGTTTTGAGCTGTCTCATGTTATCAGTTAGTTAGGTTAGGGGTTCGGGTTGGGGCTTAGGGTTAGGTTAGGGTTTAGGCCAGCTTGACCACATGGTTTATTTTTCCTGTCCCCCCACAGTGCGCAATTCCCCTGCAGAGCCTTCCAGACACCTTCCTGCTCCTGTCAAAAAAATGGACAAGATGGGCTTTGATGAGGTGCGTTTTGCCTTTGTTGTGAGTGGATTGATCAGACAGTGGCAGTCCCAGATTTCTGTGTGTTAAGGCACGGACACTTCAGCTGATTTCACAAAGTAGATTTTTTTTTAAAGAGAGTTTGGGGAGCATGGTTAAAACTATGGCTTTTTGTGTGTGTGTGTGAATTGATTGGCTGCAGGTATTCATGATTAACCTGCAGCGTCGGGTTGATCGGCGAGAGCGGATGCTCAGGGCTCTACGTGAACAGGAAATCGACTGTAAGATCGTGGCAGCTGTCGATGGCAAGTACGTTCCGATTCCTTCAATTCTTTATTTATTTATTTATTTATTAACTTTAAGGCGGGTCATTTAAGAACAGTTTTTATTTCCTCTTTTATTTAAGACAAACAGCAGCAACCACTTGAGGAAGAAGGGAATTTTAAAAATGTAAATATATGAAGAATAAATAAATAATGCTCCCCCAAAGTGACGTGTGTCTCTCTGCTGTTTTCCCCAGAGCCATGAACGTGAGTGACATCCAGCGCATGGGAATCCACATGCTTGCGGGCTACAGCGACCCCTACCACGGCAGACCTCTCACCAAAGGAGAGTTGGGCTGCTTCCTCTCTCACTATAACATATGGAAAGAGGTGCGCATGCAGCTCGCAAACGCAGCCCTGTGTGTGTGTGTGGAGCCGATCGCCTTGACTCGGACTCATCCGTACGCAGATCGTGGAGCGTGGCCTGAGGACTTCTCTGGTGATAGAAGATGACCTGCGTTTCGAGATCTTCTTCAAGCGCCGCCTGCAAAACCTGATGAGGGAGGTGGAGAGCAAGGGCCTGGACTGGGACCTTATGTGAGTTGGCACATTTCCCAGAAGCTCCTTGGAGATGTCTGGTTAAAGTACTCCAATAAGAAGCTAAACTATCTTCCATTTTAATCCTCTTGTGTGGACCTTTCTCAGTTACATAGGCAGGAAGAGGATGCAGGTGGACCGTCCGGAGAAAGCCGTACACAATGTACACAACCTGGTGGAGGCGGACTACTCCTATTGGACGCTGGGTTATATGATGTCATTACAAGGTGCCAAAAAGCTCCTGAAAGCAGAACCTCTCACAAAGATGCTGCCCGTGGATGAGTTCCTTCCCATTATGTTCAACAAGCATCCTGTGTGAGTCTGACATGTGGACCACATGTTCACATTTAATTTTAGGTCGCTTATTAATGGCTCGGTGCCGACTCGGTTACACACAGCTGGGCGTTTAGAGTGTGACGTGGCCAGTGCACGGAGTAACGGCCACCGTGGGGCAGAGTGACACGCTCGCTAGAAATGCTTAGCCATGGAAGAAGATGCTCCTGGCTGAGAATGTACACATTGCTGCCTTAGCTGTAATTAGAGCAGATGTTAAGAATACCAGTGATAAGTGAGTCTGTATACTCATGTTTATAAATGTTGATGCTATGTTCCACGGCAAGCAATAATTAAGTTAGTTTGTTTTTGAATAAAACTTACTTGGTAAAATATCTCTTGGCAAGTAAAAACTAGGGTTTATTTGTTAAAGATGTACATAAAGGCTATGAAACTGTTAGCAGGGTAACTCATTTTTTAGTGTTGCCCACAGAGGTTACATTACTGGTCTACGTTTGAGCAGGGATAAATTGAATTGTGTTATTAATATGGTTTGAAATGTGCACGGCTTTGTATCGTTTTCAGATCCGACTACATGGAACAGTTTGAGAGGAGAGACCTGAAGGCATTCTCGGCGGAGCCTCTGCTGGTGTACCCCACGCACTACACGGGCGAGTCGGGCTACGTCAGCGACACAGAGACGTCCACAGTGTGGGACAACGAGAGCGTGCGCACGGACTGGGACAGGAAACGCTCACGCAAGACGCACGAGCAGGCCGAGATCAGCACAGAGGCGCAAAACTCGGACGTGATGCGCTCGCCCCTGGATAGCACGGCGCGGGACGAGTTATGAGCGACACTTACACACCCTGCCAGAGTCGCGCACAAAGCACTTTTTGGAGAGAGCGCTGTCATGAGATTACTTTTTTTTTAATCTCTCTTTTCTTTCCGGGACATCCCACACTGTGCATTTTGACTGACCAAAGAATAACTTAAGGTTTTCTTTTGTTTTGTTTTTTTTCCCTTTCATTGTTTTTCCGTTGAGCCTCTGTGCTTTAGTCTCTCTAGATCAGAGGAGTCCAACTTCAGTCCTGGAGATCTGCTGATCTGGGAGGTTTGTGGTATTCTCCTAATGTAACACACCTGCCCCAGCCAATCCAGGCCTTCAGCACCATTTGAAGCTCCATGTATTTTGGAACTGCACTCTGCATGGGGGGGTAAGTGTCCAGGACTGGAGGTGGATACAGATGACCACATATCCCTATGGTAGCACTATCGGAATAAGCACGCTGTTTCCTGTGATTGATGCTTATACTGGCTGGGATGGATCTTTTTCATTCTGTACTTATTGTTCTGTTATTAGTAATAGTGGCAATTGTACTGTTATAAAATTAAAAGGATTTTCAGTCATAATGTTTATGTGCATGATTTTTTTGGTTGGTGTGGGGTTTAGTTTTTTGTTTTGTTTTTTTTTTTTTTTTTGTTGTTTTTTCCTCTTCCAGTTGTGTATACATTATGGCCACCTGTGTTACTGACATGGTCATCCATCAGCAAAAGGGTGTGCAGTATGTAGAAGGCAGTAGCTTTTGCCACAAACTCTTTTTTTTTTCCTGATCCAACCACTGCAGACACTGCACAGTAAGTGCTTGTGCATCTGTATTGTCAGAGAAGCTATGAAACTCCCAGGCAAATTCCACGCAGCCACAAAAATGTCTTGTGAGAGGGGGCTGCTCTGCGCGCTGCCCTGCGCTGACGTCCACGCTGCATCACTGTTCCTGGTGTCTCATCCGGATGATTTTTGTGCAGGCCTCTGAACAAAACCCATGATAAATGTGATTCGAGCGCTTGTGACGCATACCTAATGTCATTTGTCCTTGCGTGTTCGTTAACGATGCGGAGATGCACGGTGACTGTAGGTTTGGGAGATTTGTAGATTACACAGACTGTCAGACTGTGTGTGTGCTTGTGTGGTGGAATGTTGTATGCCACGTTGCCGAGTGGTCGCTTGCTAGATGACATCGCAAGCCGTAATGACACGTCGCGAAGGCTGAGGCCCACCAAGCCTGCCTGCGACCTGCCCCTAAACCCACCCCACGGTTCTCCTACCCTCTCGTTATGTCTGCACTAGCTTATAGTTAAGCTTAATGTACTGTATACCACGGCATCAGATTGACTCTTGGGTATACAACATAATTACATACTATGCATAAAAGATGGATTTAGGTGAGGAGAATGAAAAGTGCTTCAGGTCTCATTGGCCAGAGATCAGCCATTGTGCTGTATTCTGCTCTCTAGTTCCCCTGTGTTCCTGTTTCAGTAGTCCCTTTCTCTTTCAAAGCTTCCCATATTCTTTTATATGCCATTTTTCCATGATGTCCACTTAGTGTTTGTGTAGCTTTTTGTTCCATAGTTAATTTTACATGACCATTTTGTTCATCCTCCCTTTAGAATTAAACATAAATCCTCTCTCTTCTGATTGGCTGCCCTGTAACGTGCCTCGTTCAGAAAGCACTGATTGCTGAAATGTGCCTGAAAACCAAATTTAAGTGGGTGGGGCTAAACTGCTGTAGGCTGAATGTTCTTATGACATCATAAGATTTCAAAACAGGATGCTTTTGCAGCTTAGGTTCCATATATGAACGATATGGACTGGGGGAGTGAAGGGTGTGAATTTTGAATCTTTAACAATATTTACATATTACTTCAGCATTCTTTATTTTAATTAATTCAGGTTATTAATTAATAACCTTTTTTTTGTTTTGTTACAATTGCCTGGCAGTTGTGATGCAGAGGCTAGTATGGGGTCTTTACTCCAGCTGTTAGGATTAAGGATAATTGGCATTTGGTCTGGGACATACTTCTAGGATTCCTATCAGTGTTACAAAGCTACTCAGACTAAGTAATCCATTACAAATTACCCATTGCTAATTAACTCTCTCAAACTATAATGGGGATACTTATTACTTTCTAAGCTAAACATGTTACTTATTACTTTTCTTCTAAGTAACTAACTAAATCCCTAATACAATTGTAAAAAGAACATTTAAATATGACATCAAATATAATTTTAGGAAGGTCTTTATTAAGGAAGAAAGAGCCAGTAACAGTCAAAATGATTTAAAATGCACATCTCTTTAGTCATGAGTTTTGTGGCATGTTGTAGCATCAAATACTCTGGATCTTCAAGCGCATAACAGTGAAACCTTCAGGCTGTGGTGCAGTTTCACTTCATAGTGAATCATTCTTTGTGCAATGCTTTCAGAAGGAAACTCCCACTTTCACCATGATTGTGTATACCCTACTGGCTTATGCATGTGTACATTTACAGAATTTTGTCTATCCTGTGTTTGTCTATTAACCTTTGGGACCAGACATTTCACTCTAGCAGACGCGCTTACCCAGAGAGACTTGTGTATATTTATCTGTATGACAGTGTGTGTGCCCTCTGGTGTTCAAACCTATGGCCTTGGTGTTAGAAGTACCTTTCTCTAACTGCTTAATAGTGTAAACTACAGGAGCTGAACTTGTGGACAATTCAAGTGGAACAATATCAAGACTAGTGATTGTCTACTATTTGTCCCATTCTGGCCTTTTCCTTGGACTTGTAACATATTACAGCCAGCAGAGGGCATGCAATAGTAAGAAGAACTTTGGCCTCTACGTCTTCCAGTTTTTCACCATGAAAATGAGAAGTGCCATTACTGTTGCTTATACTACAGTTATAACTACTGGCTCTTAGAATAATGTGACAACACAAAAGCCGTATCGGCCACATGTAGTTCACCACAGTTTATTAATAAATGATGAGACCAGTGATGGTGCCAGTTCCTCAGCCAGCGCATTTTCTCAGTGGTTTAGCACAAGCTTAGGGGTGAATAGGTGTGTCCTAGACTTACAGCAAGGCCCACATCCTCTTCACGCGATGGTGAAAGAGCATTGGCCAATCTCCGCTTTAGAGGAAGCAAAGGATGTGCAGAACAGATGAGACAGAGAAGCAGCACATCAGCCCTCGGGCCCGTCTGTCTGTCCGTGTTTGCACCGGTGTCGATGGACTAAAGGCAGACCTGGTGCTCCCAGGCTGAGCGCGCAGCATCCTCAGTAAAGGTTGATGGAGTAACTAACTGGCGTGTGAAGGTCTGGCGTCTGCTGGTGATTTACTGATAGAGGACTAAATGGAGGCGATAACAGAGCCCACACAGCTAAGGCAACCCAAGGGTGAGTTGAACGAGGCAGGCGTCATGGCACAGGGACATTAGGTTAAGGGTGAGTTGTTACAGATGTTAAATCATGAAGGAAAAGATCCAGTTAAGCTACAGTCGTCTGGTGCTACATTTTGGAACAACTGACTCTCTTCTGTCTTTTGTTCCTTTTCTTCCTCTGTGTGTGTGTGTGTGTGTGTGTGTGTGTGTGTGTGTGTGTGTGTGTGTGTGTGTGTGTGTGTGTGTGTGTAATGCACGCACACTACATCTCTCTACCAGTGTATGATCTGTGTATTTCCTGTCTTGGATCCTAGTTGCAGTTCTGTTAAGAAGCTCTAGCTATTGTGAGGGTATGAGGTATAACATGCTGTACATTTATATATATCAGACTGGCAAAAACAAAAAAACAAAAAACCTTTAAAACATTTTTAAAAAAAAATATTTCCATCAGAAATTCCAGAAAAGATTGCTTTGTCTCAACACTGTATTACAACTAATATAGCTGAGAAAGCACTGTTTTTTACATAGACGTAAAACTGAGGAGGACACTTACCGTTTATGTAGTGGTTGAGTTTATATTTCATTTTGTATACAGGTTTACTGTATTTTTGTACATCATGTATTTTTGATCAATTTTACAAACTAATAACGTATTTGTAAAACACTCCATTTTGAGATCAAAATCTGAAGCTGCTTTACGCGGGAAATACTGGACAAGCACATTTAAGGGCAGTTGTTTCTGTTTTCATTTGAGTGTATGCAGAAATTCATTACGTCAGTCTTTTGTCTGTTCCATTCGAAATGACACTCACTTTCTGCGGGAACTTACTCTGTTGAGCAACGGCGAAATTAATAATATACCTCCCCAACTACTAAATGATGAATGGAGGGCTAATAATAGACTATTTTTTATGTAACCCAGTCTGCCACACTAGAAACTTTCGTGTTTACGGTAATTATCCTGCACTATGACCCGTATCCAGCACTATGTTGTTTAATTGCCGTGGTGCGATATTTCAGTTTACTGGATACTGTACTGTTTTAATGCTTCACTTGATTTGTGCCATTGTGACAGATGTGCACGACCCTCTTTAAAGGAAAAACAGCTTGACTTCTCCTGTAGTGTATCATGTCTTATAACTGCAAGCAGGATGTGGTTGACCGAAACTGCAGGCGGGGAGGCAGAGGAGATGATTTTTTTCAGGTGTCCCGTGTATATCGAGTTTCCTAGGCTCGCCAACTTCTGTGCAACCTGCCCGTATAGCGCGCTATCCTGGCTAAATGTGCACGATGTATTCGAGCTTTTCCTCTTGCACTGTCTCAGCTTCATGCTACTCTAGTGCAGCGTCTGGGGGAAATGTGCGAGGTTACGTTTCCCGCATCTCACAGGCTGCACGTCAAATGGTGTCATTGCCGCAGTTTCGCGAAGGACGCTTGTGCGGCCTCGTGCCACCTTAGCTCGCTCGCTCGCTCGCTTCGCGTGGCTCCTCCCAAACCGTGGGACTTTGATCTGTCCCTTCCTGAATTTAGTTTGGTTTTTGGCGAATGTTTGTTTGTAGAAGTCGCTTTAGTTCCATTCTGGTAGGTTTACAGCTAGGTCTTCTAGGTTGTGTGTGATTACAGCAAGTGTCAGTAACTCTTGAGGTGGCAGGTGAGATCCTGCGTTTGGATGCGCATCATCAGTACTTTTTCAGGCCGTAATATAGAAAGTGCATGAAAGCATAGAAAGTTCTTGTAGAGTTATTGTCCAATTGTTTCACTGGCTTGCTTTCTCTCTCTCTCTCTCTCTCTCTCTCTCTCTCTCTCTCTCTCTCTC
>NC_137502.1:31587055-31604555 GCF_041902795.1 Electrophorus electricus | reverse complement strand
TGTGGGACTTGTTAATTTTGCAGTGAATAATTCAACTCTTTAAAATCTGGTGTCACCTCTTCTTGTTCCCACACCCAAGACATATAGTGTTTTACCAGTCAGTGGTGTTTAATATTGGAATATCAAGCCAGTCCTGAACCTGGTATTCCCCAATAATAATAGTAATAATAAAGGCAGCAGTCTACGCAGTTAGTCTGGCCAGTCCTCAATGGGGTGAGGATTATAATTCAGATTATGAGGTCATAATCTGGATTATGGAGGAAGGCTGAGAGATTGCCGTTCCCACTCAGCAGGAAGCCATGTTATACTGTGTATAATGTAGATTTTGCCTGTCTTTGGTAAAGTGTGAAGGACATTTAAAATATTTAATACTTCAGTGTTTTTCCTGTACAGCCATAAAGCCCATTAACCTGGGCCCTGGTCCACTGAAGTTATATCACATACTGTCTGTTCAAGGACTCAGTCACCTTGTATTGTACTTTTCTTATCTAAGAATCTTATTCAGATATATTCATTTTGTGAACTATAATCATTTATGTGGGATATTATAGACATTTTATATATTCTTTTAGTTCTTGAATCATGCATTTCAAAGAAGATGAAATAATATACTGTTTCCTCATTATGTACATTACATATTGTGAACATAATATTCTCGCATGATCTGATATGGACTTATCTGTAGAGCAAGAATTTGCCAAGAACGTCATGAAGGCAGCGGACACGGCAAAGCTCTGCGTTGCTCAGCAGGTGTGTGTGCATACACGTGTCTCACGAAACACACAGAAACACCCTAACTTTGCCCTTTCGCTGCACACGTAGCTGTACAGCTTTTCACATATCCGGATGACCTCCCATCCGTTAAGGCGCTGCTTTTGCATGTAGGAACTGATGCCGTTGCATGATATTTACACCATGGTCCTGGAACATGACATGAAGAGCAGCACGTCAGCCAGGCACACCATGGAGCTGGTGTATAATCGCTGCTATCAGGTACACCGTCAGAGCACGAGCCAACTGGTGCCGCCCACTGGTCGGTTCTGAGTAGTGCAAGCAGCATGCAGCTCACAAGCTGCACTGTGGCTCTGCCCAGCACAGTTTTTGTGTTCAGTATAAATCCAGTTACAGCTAAGGCAGTGTTTGTGCAACACTTCATTAGGACAGTATGGTTTTTATATAAAGAAAAGGTTCATATCGATTGTTTGGTTAGGTAATTAATTTGCAATGGGCTTGTGTTCTTTATTGCTGTTCTCAAAGGCTTTGTGTGCCAAGAGATGTGAGGTTGACAAGTGGCGTCGGCAGTTCAAAGATCAGTGGTCAAGAGAGCAGAAAAAAATGGTCAGTACACTTTGACTGTGTGTGTGTGTGTGTGTGTGTGTGTGATGCCAAATCCCAAACATGTAACATCATTCAGTATTTGTTATGATTGTCGCTTGTTAATATGAATGTTTTTTTGTGTGTGTGTGTGTGTTAGAATGATGCACTGGCAGCGCTGAAGCGAGTTCGTCAGCAGTACATCCAGCGCTGTGAGGAGCTGGAGAAGGCCAAAGCTATGACCGCCAAAGGCATGGAGGAGGTGGGGGGCTCCAAGACCCTGGACAAGAGGAGGAAGTTACGGGACGAAGCGCAGATAAAGGTAAGAACAGGCTTCTCATGCTTCCTGAGGCTCTCCAGATGAGGATCTGTTCGGTGAGCCCTCCTAGATGCCCACAGCACACACCCCAGGGTGCAGTTCCCCTGTATTACAAGCTCCAGAAACACAATCCCTGGACTCAACCCTTCATGGCTTTACAATTAGTAAGTTGAGCAGGGAAAACCAAAGGTAGAGCTCTCCCGGAGTGCCACTGGGACACCCTGATCTCTTCTGCTCTACACGGAAGTGTGTAAAGTGCAGAAAGCCCCTTTTTTGCCTTTTACTGAAACGTCACGCACTGAGCCACTCCTCTGTTGCCTAGGCTGTGGAGGCGGAGAATATGTACAGGCAGTGCGTGAGCGATGCCAACACCCAACAGGACGGGCTGGAGCGAATGAAGGAGATTATCATCTCGCACAATCGCAAGCTCCTCTGCCAAGCAGACACCCTGCTGAAAGAGGTGGGGTCCGCTTCTACACACGACCAAGCTTTGTGGCCTTAGAAACCAACTTGCGCAGTCGTCATGTTCGGCCTGTGAGAGGACCAGTGGAAGGGGCGCTTTGTTTAACCACGGGCCTCCGCACCACATTTAACCTGTATTTCTATTGCCTTCGGGGACTCAGGTCCTGCAGAGCTCTTAAACACAGGCTGCTGTCTGTCCTGAGGCTGACCCGGCAAGGCCGCTGTCTCTCGGTCGCAGGTGACGGTGAACATGTTCTACCAC
This sequence comes from Electrophorus electricus, assembly GCF_041902795.1. Classification (NCBI taxonomy): domain Eukaryota; kingdom Metazoa; phylum Chordata; class Actinopteri; order Gymnotiformes; family Gymnotidae; genus Electrophorus; species Electrophorus electricus. The sequence continues at coordinate 31,602,198 of NC_137502.1, read as the reverse complement.
CAGAGGCAGCAGATGGAGGTGGTACCTCAGGGCTACCACAGCCTGGAGCTCACGTGCAGGCCGTATCAGCCTGGCGAGCTATACCTCTTCTACATCCAAAAGCGCTGCCTCTCCGAGCAGCCCGTCCAGAAGTTCACCTTCCAAGAGTTCATTCCGCATTGCAAGAGGTGAGGCCCTCATGTGGTGACCTGCGTCTGGGTCTGGGTCTGCGTTTTTTGGGGGGTTTTTTTGTTTTTGTGGAAGCTTTGATTTTCTGCATCAACTGTATGGACTTTTTAGAAAGAAAGCTTTGGTCTTTGAGTAGGTCATGGAGTGGAATAGAAACAGTCAGCATGTAGGGACGTCCGGAACAGACTTCAAAGCATCCGTTTTGCTTTAGGTGTAGATTGGTAACCACTGACCACTCTGATCATTCATATATAGCTTTATGATTATATTCTGAGGTAACGCATCAGAAAAACATTCACCTCTTTATCCTGGGTTGGTTTGAGCCCTGACATCCATGCCCAGGAGCCCAGGGGAGTATGGGATGGACGGCATTATTCGGCACCCTGTCATTCTCTGTGGCACTAGCCAGTCGTGTCCATCTGGGTGTTCACGCTTGTCAGTGAGGGCGGTTGGTGCTTTCTCCAAGTGTGCTCAGCTGCCCTGTGTTGTAGCAGTTTGAAAAGACGCACTGCTTGGCTCCACGTCTCGTGGAGGAAACATCTGATGGTTGGAAATCGGTACATTAACTAACATGTGGTTTAGGTCATTGAGGTCATTGTGGTTCAAAATGCAGCCGTGTGAGCGAGACCTCAGCAACCAGCAGCGATCGAACATAGTAACATAGTAGCCAACAAAACATATTTGTGTGGGAATCACCCGACGCCACCGTTTTGCCGTTAACTTCTTTACCAAAAGACAAAGCTCATGGGCCAAGACTCTCGTTTAATATACCGGATCAGTGGCTTTAACTGCTAATGGTCACAACAGAGGAGTTCTGGGACTTTGAGCACTACCTGAATGTGATCGTTCTGTGCGGCTGAACAGTACACGCCAAGTCTGTTTGATAGTGTGCTGCCACTGGCGTTGGTTTCCACAGGACACCCCCTACTGGTCGGCGTAAAGTGAGCAACACCCTGATGGCTCTGCATGACTCCTTCTACCCGGCAGACGACCTGAGACAAAGCAGCAGCACGAGTGATGGACGTATGGCACCGCTGTTCTTTTGTTTCTGTGTGTGTGTGTGTGTGTGTGTGTGTGTGTGTGTGTGTGTGTGTGTTGGACAGTGCCATTGGCCAGAAATGCAGATTTTCCATTATTCTCATTCTGGATTTGAGCTGTTTCTGTTTTGAAACATTGGTCTATGTAAATGGTTATATATGACATATGTACCAAACAGGGCGCCCTGGTAGCAGTGATGGTGAGAGTATAGGAGGGAGCTATGAGTCTCTTTCGAGCCCAGGTGAGACTTTGCGTCCTAACCTCAGCCTCAGACTATTTCACATGATGAACACCGGCTCGATTCAGACTCATGTGAGTGGGGTTTTTTTCTTTGCTGAAGCCCATGGGAATCGTAGGCTGCCCAAAGCCCCCTCCACTGGAACCATGTCCTCAGAAGACTTGGATGAGAGAGACATGGCAGCTGAAGCTGGTAAAACAGGACACCAAACACATGTGCCCGCACACACACACCCACTTTAAAACATACCTCAGCCAAAATCACTTATAAGACTCCAGGAACAGCCCAATTCTCTGTGGCGTCGCTGGTTTGTTTAGTGGCATTGGCAACTATGCACATTTCCTCCACGCAGAATGCAGTGACCCTTTGAATGACAGCTACGGGACTGACTCCAGAGTGCGCACCATGACCCACGCCACCCTCACGCACCGGTTCCGAAAAATGAAGAGCAAAATGACCAAGTGCAGACAGTGTGACAACTTCATCCTAGGAAGTGGCATTGAGTGTGAGGAGGTGAGTCAGGGAAACACTGGCCACAGAAAGGAATCCACAGGGCACTCATTGGCTTAAAACCTATTATTTCTTTATTAGAATTTACCAGATGTAAACATCTATCACTGACTAATATTTTTTCAGAACATCTGTGTCATAAAGACCATAAATAATGAAGGGTTTTTTTGTTTTTTTTTGTCTATGGAAGGGTTTCGATAAGAATTGTTTTTCAAAGAGCCCTTGCCATCACATAATAAGGAGGCACATCGTCTGTTTTGAGTTGAGAGACTGCGGGACAGTCTCAGCAGTCCATGGTGGGCTGATCCGTCTACCCTCTCCTCAGTGCGGCCTCGCGGTACACAGGAAGTGCCTTGACCTGTGCCAGACAGAGTGCGACAGCCGGAGAGGGAATGTTTTCAGTGTGGAGTTCTGCCAGCTGCCCCAAGAGCAGCCGCACAAAGTGCCCTTCATCGTGCAGGTCTGCACAAGCGAGATCGAGAGCCGAGCACTCACTGTCCAGGTAAACGTGCTGAACAGCATCTAGGCATGTACACTGAGCACTGGCCAGGTATACACGCAAAACACCAACTAGTGGTGGGGCTTGAACCAGCAATCTGATCACTAGTCAAGTACCTTAACCACTCAGCCAGCACGGCCCGATATATGTAATGTTTTGATTCCCCCCCCCCCCCAGAAGTCCGAGCTTTCGGACAAGGGTCCTTCATCAGCTGTGCAAGCAAAGAACTTCTCATTCTCATATATATATATATATATATATATATATATATATATATATATATATATATATATATGAAGCTCTCTCCTCTCTCTCTCTCTCTCTCTCTCTCTCTCTTTCATAGGGCATTTATCGGGTTAGTGGGTCGAAACCTCGAATACTGAAGTTATGCCATGCCTTTGAGACTCAGAGAGACCAGGTTGACCTGTCTGACCTCTCACCTCATGATATCACCTCCCTTCTCAAGTACTTTTTCAAAGAGGTACATCACATACTTTAAATGTGACTTTCTGCTCCCTTCTGAGATTTGATAGTGAATCATGTCAAAAGAGCTGAAGATAATGTGTATCAATTAAAATCTTCCTTCATTCTTGTCTATAGCTTCCAGAGCCTTTGCTGACCTTTGACCTTTACGGTGATTTCATCAGCATGGGCAAAGCGATTCAGCGGCTCACTGAGAAGGAGCAAACAGTGGACAGTTGTCAGACAACAGAGGACGTGGTGCCCAATCTAAAACAGATTCTGGGACGACTTCCCTCCAGCAACTACAGCACACTAAGGCATATGATTGCCCACCTGCACAGGTAACACATACCTTTTACACCTAGGAGATCTGTCATATGAAAACAAGTAGAAAGCAAATACATGCTTTTTAAATAATAATTATCAGAATCTCAGTCAGTGAGTTTCTTTTTATGGGTTTTTTAAACCTTGTATGAAGAGAGGTATGCTCCAATCATAGATGCACTATCCTCACTTTCTCAGGATTTCTGAGTGTTATGAAGAGAATAAGATGTCTCCCGGCAACCTGGGCATCGTGTTTGGTCCCACGCTCCTGCGCCCCCTATTGTCAGGAGGCATGATCGCACTCCTGGAAAGCAACTACCAGGCCCTGCTAGTGGAGTTCATGATCTCACACCACGACCAAATCTTTGGACCTGCACAGCGGCTCAGCACCACCCCTCCACCTGTCCCCACCACCCCCCTCCCGGACACCCCACCCAAGGCCTCCTGCGTCTCCCATGATCGTGGCATGACCAAAGAAGTCAAAACTTTGACCAAAGAACGCCCCCGCTCCCTGGAGGTAGGAGATGCATCCAGCAAGTTCTGTGTTCTTGCCTCTGTGAAGCTTAAGCCTAACCAGTCCACTGCACGTAACAAGCTCCTTGCTTTGCGCATATTCCATTGAATAATCTCTGCTTCAGATTAAAGAGCATGGGCAATGCTCTGAGCTAATGGGATTAAGATAGCAGTGATGGATCGTGTTAGCCCAGCCTGAGTAATAGAGCTTAGGCCCTTTGGTGTGGGACTTCCTGTGTTATGGACCCGTTCCACTCCCCACCCTCCCTACCTGTTGATTAAGCATTCTGGCGCACCCAGGAGGAAAGATAGAGGGATTATGTGCTTAATCTGTCAGGATTACCATGCTTGCCTGTGTGCTTCTGCTACTTTTGCTGCTGCTAGCGCAGGCTGTGCTGGGCTGTGACCATGCCTGTGCAGAGGGGAAGGAGTTTCTAAATTGGGGAGGAGTTTCCAAACTACAATACTGCAGGGACACAGCACTGGACTGTTTAGTGTTCTACTGCCCTGACACAACCATGAAGGCCTTGATAATTATCTGATAGCCTGTGCCAGGTGTGAGCAGGGAAGATGTTGAACTCTGCTGAGTCCTTCTAGGACACAAGTCTTGAGGAAGATTTAGGCTTGGAGACACTAACCTTGAGGAAGGTTTAGGCTTGGCAATACTAACACTACAATGCCAGCATAATAACCTTCCGCTCATGTTAAAGGCTGTTTAAGCATAGGAGAATACTAATCCCAAACATAAGAACTATTATGATGTTTTCTCAGAAATGTATAACTTCATTTCTGATTGGTTGTTAACATGTCCAAAGTAGGAACTTTGCTTAATCCATATATGTTCATTTTGATGAGTCTTGGAAAGGGGAACTTTTAAATCAGTTCCTTCATTTCATATTGCTTTAATTAGTTCTCTATACCAATGCAGATATAATGGCTCTGTAGTCAAAGCCCTTCTTTTCAGAAACTGTATCATTTTAACAGAGTCACACACTCAAGAGAGTTTCAAGCGAGGGTTATATTTCTGACAAGTCATCATCCAGTGAGGCAGTGGACCAGCTGAGCCCTGAAGAAGGTAGGAGAGGACTGTTTGTGAAAGCCAGTTGTTTTGAATGTTTAGGATTTCCGTAGTTCAATTGCAGCCAACCTCTTGCCCAAAGCTCTTTGCTCCATTCTCCATGTTCTGTGTTCTATGCTCCATGTCTTATTCCATGTTCCGTTCTCCAAGCTCCATGCTCTGTGCTCTGTGTTCTGTTCCATGTTCCGTGCTCCATTCTCCATGCTCTGTGTTCCATGCTCCATGTCTTATTCCATGTTCCGTGCTCCAAGCTCCGTGCTCTGTGTTCCGTGCTCCATGTCTTATTCCATGTTCCGTGCTCCATTCTCCATGCTCTGTGTTCTGTGCTCCGTGTTCTATTCCATGTTCCGAGCTCCATGGTTTGTGTGGTTGCCTAGTATTCAAATATGTATTAAACAGATTGTCTATGATTTCTCTTTCTCCTTCAGTCCTGGCTATGACCAGTCTTGTGGCAGCTCCACACGGTTCCTCTGGTGAAGAGTAGAGACTCAAGGACACAAACTGAGGGGTCGACCCGGTCTGCATCACCAGAGGCACACCGCTCCATCGTCATGGGTTCACACAGCAGGCTCCCAGCCAGCAGGGGGCGAGCTCAACTCTGAGACTGTAACACACAGTCCACACAGCAGCTGCAGCTCCTGCCTAGAGACAAGCACCCAATTCCAAACAGCCAAGCACATAAAGACCCCAGACTCCACCACTCTGTCAGGACACGCCCCCATGACTCCGACCCATGAATCCAAGCGAGAGACACGATTGGCCAACCTCCCTGTCAGGGAGGAGAAAGGTACCCACTTGGTTTGTTTGTTGCAGCAACCAATCCAAGATCGTACCCAGGGAGCGAGAGGGGCAGGTGAGGAGACACTTAGGAGAAGAGAAGACCACCACAAGATTCTCTCAGGCCTGCGACTGAAGCCTTGTGTCTTAGTAGAAGGGGGCAGCTCCTCTTGTATGACTGCCGGGAATGAGGGAACTCAGGTGGCCACATTAGTGCTTGTGCTCCTACATATTCACACTGGCAGGATTATCAAACTACTCACTAGAAGGTGGCTGTTCAAACAATGTGTTCACATGTGACATAATGTGACATTTATGTATAAACATGCACAGTGTTCCTTCTGAAGCATAGTTGGTATAAATTATTTTGTATAAACTGCAGCATAACATGTATTTGTAGACCTTCACACTGAAATTACATTAGTGGTTTTATGTACAAATGTAACCATTGTTTAACAGAAGCTGATCCTTCAGTTTGTGCTTTTGATATTTGCAGATTGTGAAAAATTCTTCCTGTGGGATAGTAAATTATATAATGATCTTGCAAAGTAAGTTTCTCAGGAAAATGTAGAATTGAATGGTTTTTAATTGTTTTTCAGAGAGGTGACTAAAATGACGCTTTCTTTGGATTTAAATTTGAATAGATTACAGTATTCTGAGTTAGTTTTATCATACAGAATTTGCTATTTCCTAAAACTGTTTTACTTATTTACTAAACTGTCCTGGTGTGCAACAAAGTAAATATTGAAATTCTCTTCACTGCTGGAGAAAAATGAATACATCTAAAACTAATAATCCTTTTTTTTTAACTAATAATAAAACTTTTTTAATAGTTGGAATAATCTAATAAACTATTTCTAATAATCTTCTATTCAAGAAACTTTAAATCTTTAAATGCTGACAGTGCTACATATGACAAAATAAAAATGTTACTAGGGATAGTGCCCTAAAAAAGAATAAGACCTACAGTCTTACCACAAGAGGGCAGATGTGATATATCACTATACTGAAAAATGTCTAAAAGAGTGTAGATGCTGAATCCTCATTTGTTAGAAATGTTCATTCAGTTGTGTGGGTGTAAAGCCTTGTACATATCAATAACACAGGAGATGTGATCAGAGATAACATGGGACTGTAGTAACCTGAACTGAGCTGATGCATTGTTGAGTCTTAACAACCCAAACATAATTTTTCAAAACTGCCACTGTCAACACCAAACAACTCTGACATAACAGACAGACAGCACTCTAAACACACACGCACGTTCTCTCTGCCGTAGTGGTATTGTTGGGTTTTGAAATCTTCTTTCTTCAGTTCCAAAAATGGCCACTTATGGCAGTTCCTGATTTTTAGCAAAATATTGCATGGTTTAGTGATCCTGGATTTTGATGACCACCGAATCTTTTTTCTTTTTTCTTTTGTATTCAGTGTTAATGTGTATGGATCCAGGCTATGGGTGTCATTCTATGTTATTGTTATTGGCTGTGGTGGTGTTGCAGTGTCAAAGTGATACAAGAAGACACAAAAATGGCCATTTTATGTTTTTGGCTCCCAGTGTGCCAGGAATGAAGTTCACAGCACCATTCTTACAGGAATAAGATATGTTAGTCTTGCAGACCAATGGCAGTTTTATTTGCAATTCCAACTCTCAAGACAATACTGTTTTTCTACATCTATCTATCTATCTATCTATCTATCTATCTATCTATCTATCTATCTATCTATCTATCTATCTATCTATCTATCTATCTATCTATCTATCTATCTATCTATCTATCTATCTATCTATCCATCAGTCTGTCTATCTGTCTACTAATGTAATAGGGGGTGAAGCCCACAGCCAGTAGCTTTGAAACAAATAAGAAGTAGAGTATGTATTGATTTTAATCCAGTGTCTACTAGCAACAATCCCATGATATGTTTCTTGGTCAGGTCACCAGCATATGAGACGGAGACATTTTGTCCCAATAGGATCACTGACTAATAGAGAGAGAGAGAGAGAGAGAGAGAGAGAGAGGGAGAGAGAGAACATTTATTTCTTCAGTGCCCATCTTTCCTCTGACTTCTACCCCCCCCCCCCCCCTCTCCTCTCCCCTCCCCTCCCCTCCCCTCCCATCGTGGCATTGTGCGGCTGAAGTCCGCGTTTCACTCAACGATTTCAGAGCGACGATAACACGAACGACTGAAGATTAGACTAAATTCGGCGATGTTTTGGTGTTCCTGTGTGCAGTTTGGAATTTAATAACGCCATCGCTATTTGGCACAATCGATACGAGCCAACGCATTCAACGGTTTTTTGATGTTACCTACAGAAATCTCGGGAGGAGTGTGTTTCACCGTAAGGTACGTTCAAGATCCCTTGGCATATCGACAGGTAGTCGGTGCATCACTGTAGCTACAGTTTTGGAACACTCTGTCATTCAGTTAATCTTTAAAATTTTTATTTAAGGATTCTAAAACATCCTTTGACTTTTTAAAATTACATTTTCTTTTCTTGCTATTTTCAACCCTTGGTTGTGAGATTTTAATTTGTTTATTGATTCAGTGTATGGTTCCGTTTATTCCATGTACATGGAAAACATCAAGCACATCGACATGTCCACTGCATTCGAGAATCTGGGCCTTTGTGTTTTTCAAAGATTAATAAATAAGTGATTTTATTCTTATGACATTTTATTCAGTCCATTAAACGAAACCATCCCCTATGGAAATAGTCTAGAGATCTCCTCAATAAAAGTCAGATTATATGAATCCCAATAAAACAGCCAACTGCTGCAAAAAAAAGAAAAATCATGACAGGGGGTGACGTACAGTTGATACTCGATCTTGCAAAGTAAGAGAAATTCGAACTACGCTCAGTTTAATGCACACTGGTTAAATTATAGGTTATTTGTTTTACAAATGAATTGAGTAATTTCGTCTTGTCCCCTGTCTGAAACTGGCGCGTAGCCATGTCGTGCTCCTCGCTGAGCACTTACAGCGGGAAGAGTGTCGGAGAGATGCAAGCAAGCGATTAGAAGACCAAAATGTCTCATTTGGTTATACTCGAATTTAATCATTATAGATTTAATCATAATCAATTCATTGCGAATCAAGAAGCCCATTTTGAATACTTACATGCCCAGTAGTAGAATCAGCAGAAGCAAACGGAGAAGTGACCTGAAAGGTAAAAGGCCACGATGCCCCAACACGGAACAGGAATCATTTCAACTCCCAGTGTCATTTTTCATTCGTTTACTGTCAAATAGCATCTGAAAGGCAATACATATTATTATTATTATTATTATTATTATTATTATTATTATTATTATATTACAGGCTATAGAAACATTTCAAGTGCAGATTAATTCACCGAAAAAATACTTCGAATGACACATTTCGAGATATTCACATATGTTAATTCCCCCCAAGGAAAAACTATTATATTTAATGTGCACTCAGGAGACCATTTCGTTTTCAGACGTCTCCCGCGTAAAGCGGATGATTAGAGCGTTGATTACAGTACAGGCTAGGCCTACGTCAGACCGCAGCGAGAGCACGTTTATTTGCTGACTAACGGCAGCTGTAAGTTAGGCTTTTTAGCCAGTTTTTTCACATTTAATATGTGTACTTTTTTATAGAAAGTAATTTATGATAGTACAACCAACGGTATTTGTAGCTGAGAAGCCACTGGGTATGGACCGCTTAGGGAAATATTGGAATTACTGAGCATCAATATTATGCCTATTAACAATATTTGTTTTTCAATGATCTAATATTTATTATTTTATTCGATGATAATGGAACTAAATCTTAAATCCTAACTAAAACTTAGTCCTATTTTGAACCATATAACGTATCTACACTTTCAAAGTTCCTTTTTCAATTTTCAATAGAATTATAATAATTATTATTCTATTTTTTACATGATTTTACAATAATTTACAAAAACACTAATTAAAATTAGCCTACATTTTGATATAACTGCGTTATAGAGTTATTAAAGATGCACCTTTTTTCTTTTGATAATACTGATAATACTACGGCTGAATATTTATTTAACGACTTTTATTATTTCCGTAACAGCATCTATATTTAAAAAATACTTATGCACAAATTAATGTTAATATTACGCAGTGTTCCAAGCGCATATTTTACCTGATATGTAAGAAACGCACCGTATTCTTTTAGACCTTTAATCTGACAACAGGACTAAGAGGACATAGTCAAAGGACTAAAATATTAGTGTTTGTTCCTGATTTACAATCATAATATGAATTTCTGATACTCTCTCCGATACTGAATTTACACTTCAGTGAAACGCAAAATAATGTTATATTTTATATAATTATAATTTTTACCATAATGAATTTGATACTTACATTAAACTTTGACTGGGCCTTTGCCGCAACTATATTGTATCGGTTTTAAACAAGGCAAGGTCTTGACAATAATATAGGTATAATTATATAATATTACAGAGATTGGCTATTACAGATTTTAAACAAACACTCAGCGAACGCTCGTCACAGTTCTTTGCGCGCGTTCCATATTTTGGTCACATCCTTCAGAAACCCCTTCAGCTGGTTAGAAGAGCGCGAAGGTCCCCTTGTTTAATCAAACCATGACACTGCAAACCACATCAAACGGCCAGACATTTTATCTGTACCAAGTCTTCAAATCACTAAAAAAAGCGCGCAGGCTAACGTTACCAAAAGGCCTGTTTTACTATATGTCGCTTCAAGTTGCCGTTTCCACTTGTATATGCCACCATGTTGCTTTTTACAACAATTCGCTAAATGTGAAACGAATCCCGTGCAGTTTTTGGTTGATTGTTTTTACAGCCAGCACTCGCAGGGAGGAAAGAACGGCATGAAAACAGAGGAAAACCAGTCATGTCTTCAGCAAGCACCCTCTACCACACCTTTCGGTAAGAACATGACCGTTCCAGAAATAATTAAACAGACTTCAAATCCGTTATAACAATTAAATATTTTACCGTTAACAGTAAAGCTATTTAAAGTCTTTTTGATTTACTTTAACCTTAATGTTAAGTTTATTTTCAAACGAGAGCAGAAGCATTTCAGCCGGGAAGTGTTGCTAGCACAACCCTCTTTACCTTTGTAAAACACCTTTAGCACAGTCCGAAATGTCAAATTTGTTCACACCCACTTAGACCACATTTAGACTAAATTCAACCCGTGACTTTATTTGCTGTTATCAATACAATTAGCAGCATGGGAGATGACAAACGTGGCCATGTTTGTTCTTTAAAATGTCCTGAAAAACTGTAAACTCCAAGGATGTCATTTGTTTACCATTTGAACTCTCCTTAAAATAGCTTTTTGTTCTTTTTTTTTTTTTTACGGATCCGCGTGCATGTCTCCTCAGAGCATGCGGGCGGAGGTGAGGTGTGCGCCGGCTGTGAGTCGCCCATCGCGGACCGCTTCCTGCTGCGCGTGAACGAGCAGTCGTGGCACGAGACGTGCGTCAAGTGCGCCGTGTGTCTGAGCACGCTCAGTGGGACGTGCTACTGCCGCGACCGCCTGCTCTACTGCAAGCACGACTACGAGAAGTAAGGCAGCAGTGCACCGCGAATGGTCCGAAACTCCAGGGCCAGTCAGTGTCCACCCTAAGCCCAAAGTTGCAGCAACTCTGATTGGTTTTCAGCTTGCATGTGTAAAGGCGTTTACCGTCTCCCGAAGGCCTTGGTATTGGCGAAGTTTGATTCTAGCATTTCTCTGGCAAAATAAAAATCTTATCGGGGAATTTGAATTTTAGGGGGAGGAAATTGCCACTTATAGCAGACTTTGGCTGTAATGCCAATGGGACTGTGTACTAAATGCTTAGAAATCAGTTGTGTGCAGGCACTAGGGGATTCAGATCGTGATCAAAGGGAGACTCAGCATGTCCCCTAACCTGCAGTGACATCATCAGGGGTTAGGGCAGACCACTGAGGTCTGACCTGGTGGTCCGTTATCACTGACGTGAAGCGTGTTAGAGAGCATCAGGCGGTTGCTCTCCCTTCCCATCTGACATCTGGAGTAGTCTGAAGAGGGAAACGGCTGAGAGACCCAAAGAGGGAGAGAGAGAGAAGGAGACTAGGGAAAGAGGGAGAGAGACAAAGGAAAGGAAGCTGAGATTTCCCACCCTCCAAAAGGTTAGCAAGAGGGGAAAAAAAAAAGTTTTTTCATGTACTCATGTGCTCTTTCAAAACCTCCAGACCATTGTCTTCATTCGACAAATCCTGAATTCCACAATAATGTCTGGACCCACTAATAACTCCCTTTGGAATATCGTAGATTAGAATATGATGATTCCCTTTGGAATATCGTAGATTAGAATATGATGATTCCCTTTGGAATATCGTAGATTAGAACGTGCGTGAGGGCCTGTGCAATGTGCAGTGGAGAGATGGGGCGGTCCTGCACATGAGTACTCTTGTGGCCCATTAGGGGTGTGAAAAAGCGAAAGGTCCTGTTTGAAAGAAAATGACTGCTTTTACAAACATTTATTGGTTTTGTATTTATTAATTTATTTAACATATTTAGTTATTTATTTTAGGATTTCAAGAGCAGTCAGTGTATAGCTCAGGTTGATGATTGTCTTACCTGCTGTGCCCTCTGATCATATTCAACAACACAGTGTGGTGTAGTGTGAACAATTTTAGTAATCTGAGCTGTTTTCATCCTACAGTCTGTGTGCATTGTTCTTATTGAGATAATGTTATGACAACATAATTCATTCCACAGTTCCTAGAACATAAGTTCTGCCTTACACATTATATCATTTGTAACACCATTTAGATTAGAGGTGTGTTCAAACAGTTAATTAGAAGAGTCATGCTCGAATCTGCATATTTGCTGCACTGAAGGGAAAGGCCGTTTGTGCAGGCAGTGAGTCAGACTTGTCTGCCAGACGCAGCCTCTGTTAGGCTAAGTGGATGGAGAGTTTCCAGGATCGGGGCTTAAATGTCCAGCTCAGTGGCAGCAATCATCCAGGAGTCATAGTCGAGTTCTCTGAATGCACTTCCCGAACCAGCATGGAGATCTAGCGTTTAAAGAGACAGGCTTCGCAGAAATGCCGATTTAGGAGGAACAGAGTTCTAATGTTGCTGGATGGTGTGCTGAATGCGAGGTCAGGCTGGAGATTGCGAATGAGCCAGGCTATAATCGGGGCATGTGGAAGGAACTGCAAATCAGTGTGATGGTGCAGTCGCATCTGTGCTGCTGACCTTATGATATCAAACTTTACAGACTAAAGTGTTGCAAACATTCAAGTTGTAGTGTAGTAATTACAATAAATAAGCAAGGCGAACCTGGTGTCAACTGGACAATATTTATTCTACCATTGTAATTGTGTGTGTGTGTGTGCGTGTGCGTGTGTGTATGCACGTGCAGTGTTTAGTATAAGTTGCCATGGTATGTATCTTTGGAGGAGACTTGGCTCTCTCCTGTGCTGGTGACCTTGAGTGGATCAGCAACAATGACTCCTTGTGTTCCCTGCTGTCTGTCTTTCGGCAGGCAGCATGCACTCAACCCTCCCACCCACCCTCCACCCGCTCCGTAACGGACAGCAGGTGTGTGTTCCATTTAAGGGGTGCCAAGGAATCTCTGATAATGAAGAGGAACGGAATTCGAGCAAAGACATTCTTATGTTTAACCCCATTTTTGTCCACGTTTATTTCAATGTAAAGGTTGTCGAGGGTATGAAATTTTCATGTTCCTGATACATTCCTGATAAATTTGAATTCTTTCGGATTTTCCTTTGCTTTTGCCGGAAGTTCCATCCCCTGCCCTAATGACACATACAGCCCATGTTGTGATTCAGTCCTGTTGGCCTTCCTCCCTTCGCCCTGCATCTTCCTCCCTGAATCTTCTTGCATCCACCTTATCTGCTGTGTTTGTTCTTTCATCTAAGGCACCCTCCCTCCTTCACAATAAGTACAGGGACTGAAAGACTGAGCCGGGCGTACGCGCTCCGTCTCCCATCTCTGCTCCCGGACATCCGCCCCCCACCTCACAGCAGACAGAACCACCCGCCGGGCCTGCCTGCCCATGCTGGTCCCACAGCAATAAAAGCGGCCAGCCCTGGGGCACGGCGCCTGGGACCCGGCCGCAAAATGAGTCTAGCGAGGGGCCTCGGAGGCCCCGGCTGCCCCCCTATGTGGCAGCAGCGCCGGCATCCTGCGTTCGGGGAGGGACGCGGCTGGAGCATGCATATTTAAGACGCTCCGAGTTTAATAGATCACACCGTGGTGCAGGGGACACCAACATCGCCCACGGCAGCTCAGCCCTCACCGTTGGAGACCATAGCAGGGACCACAGTGTGGTGCTCCTGTCTCGAGGTACGATGAGCTGTGAGTCGACCAGGGATAAGCAGGGTTTTTTTTTTAATCTCTCCCTCTCTCTCGTTCTCTCTCTCTCTCTCTCTCTCTCGGTTTTTCTCCCTCTTTGTCTCTATCTCTCACTCTTTGTCTCTCTCTGTCTCCAGCACTGCTCTCCATTACCTCGTTCATCACTGTCTGGTTTCTAATAATATTTCTCGGCGCCAAACCTCATTGCCCGCTTGTTGAGATTGATAGCAGTGATGACACCAATCGGTTTATCCCTCTGTTTATCGCTCGTTTTCTCTTAATCATCCTCCTGCCCCGTGCCTCTGTGGCTCAGGAGGAGACTGCGGGAGCATTGCTAATTACGCTCTCAGACGCGTGCTCTCACCGTGCCGCAGCCCGAGGCCTTGCCGCCAACAGAACGCCTTCGTGCGTTAACGGGCTTGAAGCGCCACTGTCTGATCCATCCAAACTCCCGTTCCAGCTCGTGCTGTAGCTGGTGACGTCGTAGCTCTCGGTCCTGGCATGCATGTGGGGAGCAACCCTAGTGGGCTGTTAGGAGCTCCGAGGTGACTGTCCCAGAGGTGTCATAGTCTTGTGATTACTGTAAGGAGGCAGAGGGAGTAGCGCCTCGAATGCTCCCTCTCTTATAGTTAAGAATATCATAGAGCACTGATGGATTTGGGGAGAGAAAAGAGCATGATGACAACTGGATGGTATAGAAACATGTGTCTGTTTTGTTTGTTTGTTTTCGTTTGTTTGTGTTTACCAAAATTATAATACAACACACCACTCTGGAGAAGGGAGATCCTGTGGAGAAGCACTTGAGACAAAACGTGTTTCTCACTGCCGGCACACAGGCCTGCATTTGTGAGTAAACTATATCGATCCGAATCCGCAGCGATATCAATACTCTGCCCAGACTCCCACACCGAGCTCGGCCGGAGCCAGCCTTTGGAGGAAGGAGCCAGCGAGGAGGAAGGGGAGCGAGGGTAACAGGGACGGCGGGAGCTGGGCGAGAGAAGCCACGGCAGGGCGCGGAGGCGAGGCGGGGGGCGCGGAGGCAGGCGTGGCGAGGCGGCTGACTCCGGGGCATGCCTCCACCTACGATATTGCCGCCACTTTTGCATAATGGGTGATGAGCTCCCGTCATCTCGACTGCCCCACAACAATTTCATTACGGGCAGCTAATAAATGTTTCATGGCAGAACAAGCTGCTCGCCTC
>NC_137502.1:31524555-31582055 GCF_041902795.1 Electrophorus electricus | reverse complement strand
GCCGCGCACCATCTTAACCACGCAGCAGCGCCGTGCCTTCAAGGCCTCGTTCGAGGTTTCCTCCAAACCGTGCCGGAAGGTGAGTGGTTACATTCCTGCCCCCCCACACCCCACCCTACATCCTGGAGCATGAACCCACACAAGGAAGGTCAGAGAATTTCAGAGACTCCTAATGTCACCACACGGCAGGTGAGAGAGACCCTGGCAGCAGAGACTGGGCTGACGGTGCGGGTGGTGCAGGTCTGGTTCCAGAACCAGAGAGCGAAGGTGAGTCAGCCGGGTGTGGCATGGGTGCGAGGCACGCCCCTGCCGTGGGCGGGGTGGGGAGGCGGCGGGGCAGTTGTGACGGGTGGTGTCGCTGTGTGGGCAGATGAAGAAGATCGCCCGCAGGCAGCAGCAACAGCAGCAGCAGCAGGAGCAGGAGCAGATCGGCGGGAGCCGCAGGGGGCCCAGCCGAGGGGGGCGCCAGAGCAACGACGACAGTGAAGGTGAGATGCAGAGGCCTGGACGGATGAACAGTGGAGGAGCTGGAAGTCTGTGTGGATGGATGAATGGAAAGGTAGTGTGTGTGTGTGTGTGTGTGTGTCTGTGTGTGTGTGTGCTCACGCACGTGCTCACATGCGCATACACACTCTTTCCTTTCCTCAGATGGTTCCAGCAGTCATGGTTTAGATGGCATGCTCTCCTACTCCGCTATGCCCCGGCAGCAGCTGTTGGCTCTGGACCCAAACATTTATGGGAGTGAGCAATTCCGGCATGGGCTCACGCCGCCCCAGCTGGGCCCAGAGCAGATGCACCCCTACGGTAAGAGAAACACCTCCCTCAGCCCGTGCCCGTCCTGAGCTTTGCCTCCTTCTCCATGCCTTGCCTGCCATTGCCATTCTCATTCTCCCAGACTCAGAAGCAGTGTTCCACGACTTGGACAGCGATGGAAGCCTCAGTCACCTCGGTGATTGTCTCTTGGCGACAGCCGAAGGAGGGGTCTTGGCGGGGCGCGTGGGAAATCCGATTGACCGCCTCTATTCAATGCAAAACTCCTACTTCACCTCGTGACCCCTTCTTCACCTCTGGCCCCAGACTAACTCCTCCACTACCACCAGTGGCAGGAGAAGAACACAGACCAGGTCCTGCTGGAATCCCAGCCTTCCAGCACCGAGACTGGAGGACCGCACATACAACAGTCATACTAGAGCTGTGTAAATCATGTTCTTCATGAAGTAACTTCATTCATCCAGTTACCTTGCATACAGGAAATTCCACAATCTAGGATTGGACTAGCAAGACTCAAGGTGTCAGGAACAACAGCACCCTCGTGGTTAAACCAGTACCTATTGTGCATGACATCAACATATAGACACATGTACATACATTTTTCTAATAATCATAGGCACACGATAAATATGAATAGGCAGCTGTTTACCAAATTATTACCTCACCGTCTGTCCGCTGTCTGACAAAATATCTTAGGAGTAAACAAGTCTAATTCATATAGCAACCAGGAATATTCATTTGTAAATTTGTCACTTACAATGAACTGAACACACTGCACAAACCTTATTGCATAGGAATTTGCCGGCCATCAAAGTTTCTCCCAAAATAGTAGTTGAATCATAAATATCATGTGCATTAAGATAGTCCTTTTGGGGGAAAAAAAGCTTTTCCTGTAATAATTAAATTCTTTTTGCCATAATTTTTGTTAATTTTTTTAAAACAGCAAAACAGAGACCCAAATATTAAGCTGATTTTTCCACTAAGATTATTTCTTGCTCCAGGAGGGATGCGAAACCTCGACCATTAAGTACATTTTCTCATAAGATCTTTACATAGCTTTAGTGTTTTTCATTGTCTGATGTAACTGAACCTTCAAGAACGTTATCAAGGCCTTTATGAGACGAGTTATGTGTATTAGAGCAGGGAAACACTAAATTGTGTGATCACTAAAAGTGATATCCCCCCCCCCCCCCCCTTGGGAGTCTTACTAGGGTCCAGAGAGCACATACCAGAGTGAATAAGACAAAGCAAACACAATTCCACCAAGTGATAAAGGTCAAAAGAGGAGAGATGAGGCCTAATCCAGAGGACTAACCGGAGCCACCGGGGGAGTTGTGTGGCAAATGATTCAATACTGGAATACTGTTTGTCATGACACATATATTAACAACATGGTTGCAAATGGAAGACAATTGATGTGATTAGGTGCAATCCTAACATCTCAGATTAGTGAGAATGATAGAGTTTGGATACAGGGTAGATTTGCGCTTCTGTTTGAGGTAACATGCAGACGTTCAGAGTCTTTGTAGCAAGGTTTGGCCATTTTCTAGAGCCCTTGCCCTTTTTCTACTGCACCTGCAGAGAATTATATTAGAAAATAACTCATTAGGTAGTTCAGCTTTAACTATGATTCTGTAATGTACACAAATAAATGTTAGATTTCTTGATATCGAGCTGAGCTTAGTCCAGTTCTAAATATCACCTATGAAGTGTAGCAATTGCCAAATGTTGTAAAGAATTTTGTTTAAATTAAGGAACTTGTCAGGGTCATCACACAGTTAACAGGGTCACGTTGAGAGTTTTGCGGTTACAGGGTAGGGGTACTTTATATCGTCCACCTTATCTTTACTGTAAGTGTTAACAAAAGAACACCTCAGTCTTTAGGGAGTTTGTAGCACTTAGCAAAGTGATGCAAAATGTTCTTGTGCTCCAATGTATTGCGCTTGTGTTTATAACATTACTGTCAATGCAACTACCACTGCTGTCTCTCTCTGTATGATACTGTTGAATATTTTGTAGCTTCTCCTGTGTGGCATAACTTCAATATTGGAATATTTATGTTGCAGCATGAATTTACTGTATATGTGAGATGGTTCTTATTTAAACTGTAAGAATGTACAGATCATTTATCATTTCAACAGTCAGTTGTACATATCCTGACTACCAAGGTACGGAAGGATCTGACCACGTAGCTGCAACTGGACACCACAGCTTGTTAACAAATTGTGCATCCGAATGTTAACGAGACAAATATTCTTCAAACAGTTCCTGATTTTGGACTATTTTCGAATATTTCCTGGAGGACAATTGCTGAAAGGGAGATTATTTAAAGGAACAAAGGTGGGTTTTTTTTTTCCCTGTTCTGTGGGGGGTTTTTTTCGTGGATACTGTGTTTCTGTGTATTGTGTTTTCACCTTTACAATATAATCAGTCAGTTTGGCTGTTGCTATAATCTCAACTACTTGAAGGATAACTCTTCATTTTTGACCTCAGGGTTTGGATCAAAATGTCAGGTGAAAAAAAAAAAAAAAAACCCCAGCAAAAAAAATATTACGCTGCTCAGAAGAATTTCACATTTAATCAACCTTTTATTTCAACGACCAAGCTGATGAGAAGGAGGGGGAAACATCCGGCATGGTAGGCGAAGTATTCCTGACTCACAAGCCTGCACTCCCGTTCCTCCTGTCCATGGTCAAAGGAATTCCAAGCCACCACATCCCCCTCACGCTTTGTTCTTTTGCCAGCGGGTGGCTGGATGTGACATGAGGCAGAGACAGTATGCACTCCTTGGTTTAATATTATACAGTGACTCAGATGGGAGTGAGAGAGACACAGGAGGGACTGAACGAAAACACTCCACTCAGCAGTTTACAGCATTTCTTTTAAATCATAAAAGATTAACTGACATATCTTTAAGAGCATGAACAGGACCAAGACCGTGAAGGATAATATTTTGCCTTGACCATAGCCGACATTTGTATCACATGAATCAAACAAACATTCTTAGAGGCACAGCTGGAAATTTTTCTACATTTCAATAGCTGCTTCATGAAGCGCATTTGTTGATGGAACACGCTAAAACACGACAACAGTTCAGACTGCTTAACTCATCATTTGTATAGCATATACACAGCATTCCCAGCAAACACGTGCCTGACGATCAGCAAAATATGCATCAAATTTGTTTTCCTCAGACACATAGTAGCCCATATACAATTACTTTGAACTGGTAAAAAAGACAAAAAAAATAATGCACTTAACATCTAAATTTCATCATATCATACTTAAGGTCTGTCGTTTTTACTGTAAAAAAAACAAATATGTGTCAAACAAATGGGCAAACAACTACTCACTCTTTCTGGCTCAGTAGTACAAATGTACATTTATTACTGAATAACGTTTCTGAAACAGAACCATAATGAGTTAGCAGCTCCATGAAGCACCACGGTCTGGTTTAATGTCTGGGGCTTTACGTGGGCTGAGGCACTGCATTTCCTGTAAGGAGAAGAGTGAACCCTTTATTAGCACGTAAGGGTGATAGACAGCTTAAGATACTCATTAACAACGAGCTATCAGATCTGCAGTCCCTAAACAGAATTGGTTGTGTATTGTTGATAATCCTTATAGGCCAAAATTATAAATGTTGTTACAATAGAATTAATGCCTACCTAGTCCGTTAATATCGACACTTTCTGCACAGGTCAGAAAGCGAACTACGTGAGTGGAACAGGTCTGAGCAGAGGCTTGGTTCTCTTGTAGACAGCGTTCAAACTCCCTGAATTCTCCTGCACAGTCAGTCCGGATCTTCCTGATCACCGGACTTGAATCAGAAGATGAAGGAGAGGAGATAGCAGCTACTAACTTGCAAGACCTTATATAGACAATTTTTGAGCAGTACACAAAAGAAAGACTATAGCACGGTACTAACACATGTCTAAAGGGTGGGCATTAGTGCATGGTGGAGGGGTATTCATGGGGAGGAGGATATACGCTGCAGACGCACTGCGAGGAGGTGCACTGCGCCACCTTCAGCTTCAGGTGTTCACACTGCTTCTGCCACGCCGAGGGGTTAGACGCGACACAGCCGCCATACTCTTCTACCTCCGCCCGGCAGTATTTGGCTGTGATTTTCATTGCTGCCTCCCTAGAAACATTGACGTTATAGTTGGCTGCTAAGTTAAGTTTATGTAGGAGTTGCGTTAATACGCATGCTCTCCCAACAACACCCGGCAAAGCACGAGTTCCTAACCGCTAGTTATACAGAAATGTTTTATACAGCTTAGAAAAAGGAGGTGACGACAATTTAAGGAAAATAAAATAGCCAAGTTAGCTAACGCTAGCTTCTTTGTCACTTACAATGTGAAACAGCTAACTTCGCTGTTTAACTCGAGTGGCTAGACATGCATCAAGAACTCCAACTGAACAGAATATAAACTGAAAGACGTACATTTTGAACATTATTGAACAAACTAAACATTTTTCCCCTTTTTATAGCGATACTTACATAATTCACCAATTTGCCTTAATATCAGCACAGCTGGAGGTTAAAACCTGAATGCAGGTCCGACATGCGATTTCAACAGCGTGCTCCTTCCTGCAGCGTCCGGCTAATAACGATTCTCCAGGGTTTTTTATTTATTTATTTATTTATTTATTTATTTATTTATTTATTTATTCTGAGCACAACTCGTGTAATGCGGACGTTTTTATTTCGTGTAAAACTTTGTTCCACGTATTTTCTAAAAAACGCGACTGAGCCGGAGACTTTGTACAGCCAGAACCCGTTACCGGATGTGTCGTCGGCGTCGTACGCGTTTGCGTATGCGGAAGCTGTAGTACGTGTGGTCGCTGAGATTTTTTTGGGGGGGAAATCGCTACAGCGGCCGGACGGTGGGACGATAAGAAGCCGCCTTTTGCACCGTCTTCGCCCGTGAGGAGAGGGTGGAGAACAGAAAGGACCCGCAGAAGGAGGCACAAACCCAGGATGGACGACGCGAAAAAGCAAGGGAGCGCGGCCGCGGACGGTGTTCGGGGGCCGGCGGCGCTGCACGCATCCCCGTGTAGCCGGGAGGACGGGGCGGGCGACGAGCTCGTGCGCTCGGTGGCGCTCTACCGGCGCAGGCCGCGAGCCTTTCACGGCACGGTGCTCCCGTTCGTCGCGCTGCTCTACCCGGGCTGGTCGTACATGTGGCTCGGAGTGTACGGAGCTGCGGAGTATCCGGAGGCCGGCCTGCTGGCGCTCGCCGCCATCGGGATCGCGCACGTCCTGACGGTGCTCTCTGGATACTGGTCCGTGCACGCGCACTGTTGGCTCACCTGCTGGAAGGTAATTGCTCAAATGTCAAAGTACCGCGCGTAGTCTTACGCATCGTTCAACCAGGTGTAGCGTAAAGAGCGTCCGGTGTCCCCGCAGCGATGCGTGCTAGGGGCTTCACAGCCTGTATGGGGGTTAGTAGGACCCTCCTGCGAAGTGGTGTAGCAGTGTGTGAGAATCTCCCATCTGCGTGTCCCTCACAGGAGCCTGAGCCATCGAAGGCCAGATTAGCAAAAGTTATTCCCACCCCTAACAACGGCTCCGCTGAACTCGTGCCCCTCCAGAGAGATATGGTAAGACTCCAACATGTGTTTGATAAAGCAGCGACATAAGTGGCTACAGGAACAAATCCTGTCGGCATGCATTGGGTGTGGGAGTTGTTCCTACTTAACATTTCATGATAGAGTTGCATTAAATGAACTTAAGGGTTTACATTGGTTCAAAAGCTCTATACAACGTAAGTTTGCAGACATCAGCTAAGCCGGTTACTATAACAGAAGTTCACATTTGTGTGCCAGGACGAGGATGGAGAAGAAATCCTGTCCTTTGAGTTCCAGAAGATCCGCTATGTGTTCGACCGGGACCGGAAGCACTTTTTACCCGTGGCTTTCCCGGTCGACCAGCCGATAGGATATTTCCAAACGTGGAGGGGCTACCAGGAGGAGGCGGATTTGCGGGCTGCAGAGAAACGCTACGGCACCAACCGCGCTGAGATGGTGGTGCCCGACTTCCTGGAGTTGTTCAAAGAGAGAGCCACAGCTCCGTTCTTTGTCTTCCAGGTGTGTGGCTGTAGCTCCTTCCCTCCACCAACACACACACACACACACACACTTGACATTTAATGAGGCTATTGCAGTGTTTAGTTTGAATGTATGTTGTGAAAAAAACATTTGATTATATTCTGTGCCAACAGTCTAAATATGTTATTTTCTAATAGTATAACGTACGCCATGTTATACCAGGTTAAACAAAGTGTGCTGAGTGTAAGTGTGAATTGGACGGTCTTTGGTGAACGGTGTCCTGCAGGTGTTTTGTGTGGGCCTGTGGTGTCTGGATGAATACTGGTATTACAGTGTCTTCACACTCTTCATGCTGGTGGCCTTTGAGGCTTCTCTGGTGCAGCAGCAGATGAGGAACATGTCCGAGATCCGACGGATGGGAAACAAACCCTACATGATCCAGGTATCAGCTAATAACCTTAATACCTCCTTCCTTCTCAGAAGACACTAAAGTTCTTTTCTTAAAATGTGTTAATATGCCCTACTTTGACGGCCATGTAACTAAAGTGTTTAAATATTTGACTTTATTTCTGCATATATTTGTGAAAATTAGCCCTGTCCTGAGGATTTAGACATATTTTCTTCTTCAGGTTTACAGGAACAGAAAATGGCGACCTATATCCAGTGATGAACTTGTTGCTGGGGACATTGTTTCAGTCGGTAAGCTTCATAGAACAGTTCTTTTTAAACACGTGTGTACATAGTTTATAGAGTTGACCCATTTTTAATTGAGAAAACTATATAGATTCGACCCAAACCTGCTTACAAGAGTATGTTAAAAATGCAAGCATTTTTTTTCCTTGATTCATACATTAGCCCACACCTGCCCCACCCCAAAGTAACACAGTTTGTCCAGCTCAGCTGTGCGTGAGTTAATGTGGACGCCACTGGCCTGCACCTGTCCGTTCTGTTCACAGGACGCTCTCCCCAGGAGAACTTGGTCCCGTGCGACGTACTGCTGCTTCGTGGCCGCTGCATTGTGGACGAGGCCATGCTGACTGGCGAGTCCGTGCCGCAAATGAAGGTCAGTGTCTCCATCCAAAATGGAAGGCGGCCTTTGCCCCCCTGAATCGTGTGTGTGTGTATGTGTATGTGTATGTGTGACGAGAGGAACAGCTGAACTGATCTGTATCCACAGGAGCCGATCGAGGATTTGGACCCTGAGAGGATTCTGGACCTGCAGGCGGACTCCCGCCTCCACGTGATCTCAGGGGGCACTAAAGTGGTCCAGCACAGCGCCCCCCTCCGTGCCAGCGTGGGTCTCAAACGTTAGTGCTCACAACCCCGTTTGCTCTCCTCTCTGACGCCAGACATCCATTTCCTCTTTGTAGGCTGAGCACTGAACCTGTTCGTTTGGCTCATTCAGATAGAAATTTTTTTTCTCTCTCTCTCTCTCCATGCAGCTGTGGACAATGGGTGTGTGGCATATGTTTTACGAACAGGGTTTTATACCTCACAGGTGAGGAGACTAATAAAATCTACCCCTTCTTAAAACCCTACAAGTCCTTTACTCTTCTATGCAGTAGATTAAGTGCAACGCTATTTGTGCACAACTGAAATCGTAGCATCTGACGTGCTGGTGTCCTGTGTCCAGGGGAAGCTGTTGCGGACCATTCTGTTTGGAGTGAAGAGGGTGACGGCCAACAACCTGGAGACGTTCATCTTCATCCTTTTCCTGCTGGTGTTTGCCATTGCTGCAGCTGTGTACGTGTGGGTGGAGGGTGAGTCACGCCGATCTCTCACACAGCAGCAATTAATCAGCCAGTGAACCAGAACTTTTATTAGTAGTCCAGAGTCATCCAAGTGTTTAATAATTTCGTTTAATAGTTAAACATGATGACATTATTTTCTCATAACTATAACAAATGTGTGGTATACTGTTCCATTATACCATTATACTTAGTTTTTTAAGGATATTTTTCTATTTATTATATTGTGATATACCATACGGGTGCTTGGGATGCTCTGAATGTGTTGAGCACACACTCTTAACATCAAGTATGGCCATCTTGGCCACAGCTCTCGTAGTCACCCCCTTCGCTTGTCCGTCCCGTTTCCCGTCTCCGTCCCAGGCACCAAGGACCTGAGCAGGAATAAGTACAAGCTGTTTCTGGAGTGCACCCTCATCCTGACGTCGGTGGTGCCGCCCGAGCTGCCCATCGAGCTCTCACTGGCTGTCAACACCTCCCTGATCGCCCTGGCCAAGCTCTGTGAGTGGCCGCGCGCAAGCTACAGCAAGGTTTCGGGGGCTTAGACAGCCGGCTCGTCCCGCGCACCCTCAAAGCACGCTTTTCCAAGCCTCTCCTCGGGGACCCGCAGACGATCCACGTCTTTGCTGTGTCCCAGCTCCCCGGACATCTCGACCAGGTGCTCGGTGATGCCGAATGCTTGCTTTAGGTGTGCCGGCGGAGCGAAGTGGTGGACATCCAGGGGCTCCTCCCGGGACTAGATTGGAAAACACGGCATTGAAAGATCGTCTCCCAAAACCACTAGCACTGTGCTGACTCGTGCGCACTAACGGTTATTTAGACAGTAGAAGTAGTTGGCGTTGCGGCTGAGATTGGCCTTCTTCCCCTGACGCTCGTGTTCTCTGTTGCATCCCCTTGGCAGATGTGTTTTGCACAGAGCCCTTCCGGATCCCTTTTGCAGGAAAGGTGGAGATCTGCTGCTTTGATAAGACTGGAACTCTAACCAGCGACAGCCTGGTTGTGCGTGGCGTGGCAGGACTGAGGTACAGCCTGTGCGCTCACGCAGTAAGATGAGCTAATAAGACTATAGCAACACATCAGTAACAGTGTATATTTATGACCTCCTAGAGAAGGAAAAGAGGTGATGCTGGTCTCTGAAATCCCGGTGGAGACCCATCGCGTGGTGGCTACCTGTCATTCTCTGGTAACCCTCGATGACGGCCAGCTAGTGGGCGATCCTCTGGAGAAGGCCATGCTGACGGCAGCAGACTGGACCCTCACTAAAGGTCAGGGGACACAGGCAGCTCGTCAGTTCTAGTCTGATATTAATGCCCCTCTACCAACCCAAACAATATGAGATCCTGATGCCTCTGCCAGCAGTATTCAAGCTTTGACTGATAGCAACAGGGATCTACAGTGTAACAATAATTTGATCTGTTGTATTGTCTGTAGTTATAAATGTGTTACTTTGTCATAAACAGCTATGGATATTGGATTTGTCTGACTGTTCGTTCGGGGTCTTATTTCTTTACTATGATGAACACTTCCCTCGCCAGATGAGAAGGTGTTTCCTCGTGCAATAAAGACCCCGGGCCTGAAGATCCACCAGCGCTTCCACTTTGCCAGCGCCCTGAAGCGCATGTCTGTCCTGGCTTCCTACGAGAGGCTCGGCTCCACCGAGCTCTGCTACATCTCCACCGTCAAAGGGGCTCCAGAGACCCTCAGGAGCATGGTAAACTCCTCCTGACGGGCCCAGCTCGGTATTTTAGACAGACTCCAGTTCCTGATGATTGCGCTGTCCTTATTGTGAAGAACATTAAACATGAATGTCGGGCTACGTCCAGGTTGGCTGAATGAGGTCACGTGGTTTTACTTCTCCAACTTTTGAGGACACGTTATAGCTAGAAATTCTGTTTTAGAAGCAGCTATAATGGAAAAAAAATGTTTATATATTGGGGTTTTTTTGTTGTTTTTTTTAAACGTTTACGTGTAGAACGTATGATCAGTGTCAAGGTCATGGTGGTGTTCGCATGCGTAACATAAAACCTGCCATACACCAGTTTTCACAGTGCCCAGCCAGCTATGACGAGGTCCACAGAGAGATGTCCCGAGAAGGAGCCCGAGTTCTAGCGCTGGGCTACAAAGAGATGGGACACCTCAGCCACCAGCAGGTACTCTACTGATGACATCTTCCTGTTCCTTAACAGGCTGATTCCACAACTTGCTGTCAATAAAGTGACAACAGATAGTCGTGGCGCCCCAAGTCAGAAATTTGCATCAGAATGAGGGTTTGAAGTCGGGGCATGCGGGCGTGGGCGCAGGTTGACCGCGGTCCTGTGTGCAGGTGCGGGAGATGAATCGTCAGGCCCTGGAGTGTGACCTGAGCTTCGCCGGCTTCATGGTGGTGTCGTGCCCGCTCAAGAATGACAGCAAGATGGTCATCCGAGAGATCCAGGAGGCCTCGCACCATGTGAGTGGGCCAACGCAGACGCCAGCCCGTCGTAAACCCGAGTGGAAGTAGATGAGCTGGAGTTCCTTAAACCTTGAATGCTGTCTGTCTCTCTCTCTCTCTCACACACGCATACACACACGCATCTATCTGTCTGTCCTCAGGTCGTAATGATCACCGGGGACAACCCTCTAACCGCATGTCACGTAGCCAGAGAGCTCCACTTCATCCAGAAGGAGCACACGTTGATCCTCCAGCACGGCCCTGCTTCAGGTACGCATGCGGCGCGGGGAAGGTCCCCGGTGCTCTACGCGAGAGCCGCTGACGCTCGCGTACGAGTGTCTTTTTTCGGTAATGCACGTGCACTTCTCCTCATCACTCCCCCGTTCGCTGTGCAGGCGAGTGGCAGTGGGAGTCTATAGACGGTACCGTGCACCTGCCTCAGCCTCCTCCCTCCGTCCAGGGGCTCATCGGCCGCTACGATCTCTGTGTGACCGGCGAAGGCCTGACCAGGCTGACCTATGACCCCTGTCTGCTCAGGGCCCTGCTGCCACATGTGCGAGTGTTTGCCCGTGTCAGTCCGAAACAAAAGGTCAGCAGTTTTTGTTTGTTTGTTTTTATTCGTAAGCAAATGTAATATTTATTTTTTTAATCACATGTAGAATAGAATAAAAATGATCCCATAATGCAGTAAAGTTTAAAATGCAAGTTTAAAATTGCTGTATGTCTCGTCATAGCTAAAAGCACTTGTATTTGTTTGTTTATTTATCTGTTGTTTTTATTGTAGGAGTTTGTCATAACAAGCCTAAAGGGGTTGGGCTTTGTCACTCTCATGTGTGGTGATGGCACCAATGACGTCGGCGCACTCAAACACGCCCACATAGGTGAGATTTCAACACTGGACGCCTACAATAAACAGGTCGAGTCCTTGTGTGTCATTCTGGTGTTGAGAAGTGTGTGACTGGTTGGACACGTGTGAAGCAAGTAACAAGTCCCACCTCTTCTGCGGCTGTTCGATTTGCATATGTAAAGAGCGCTTCTTCCGTGAGATGATCGATTGCCTTTCCATGTCTCCAGGTCATACGTTAATCACACTTACTCGCAAATCCCACCAGAACTGCAGCGGTACTAAGCATCCCTGCTGTGCTCTTCTGTGTTAGGAGTGGCCCTATTGGCTAATGCCCCAGAACGAATGCCAGAGAAGAAAAAACGAGGAAGAGACAAGGAGCCCCCTACTGGTGACCCCAGGCCATTGCCTCCCATCTCAAGTTCAGGGAGTAAACTGAGCTCGCGGGCAGCCAGACAGAGGATGATGGCCCAGAGGGAAGAGCAGCTTGCTGCCCAGAAGGTGCGTGCAGAGTGTCTGTCCGCCTCACCTTCATCGGTGTCTCACTGAGGAGTGTGTTCTTCTGTTGAACATTGCTCTGCGTAGCACCTCACGAACTGGGCTTGTAACTGAAGTCACCTGCACGTTTAAGGGAATGAAAATGCAACACACACACACACACACCCTGATGACACCATGCGCCCTTGTAATTTCCGCTGCAGGAGCGGCTCAGTCAGGTACTCCGGGAGTTGGAGGAAGACCAGCTTCAGGTGGTCAAGCTCGGGGACGCCTCGATAGCAGCCCCCTTCACCTCCAAACTCTCCTCCATACAGTGCAGTAAGTAATGGGCACGCCTGTCCATCAGTCCGCTGTCCCTGGCGTGATCGGCCTGGGCCTCGCCTTAACGCCACTGCATTTCCTCCTCCTCCCCCCAACCCCCAACCCCAGTCTGTCACGTGATTAAACAGGGCCGCTGCACCCTGGTCACCACGCTGCAGATGTTCAAGATACTGGCCCTGAACGCACTGGTGCTGGCCTATAGCCAGTCCGTGCTCTACCTAGAGGGCGTGAAGTTCAGCGACTTCCAGGCCACCCTTCAGGGCCTGCTGCTCGCCGGGTGCTTCCTCTTCATCTCCAGGTCGAAGGTGAGAGACTGGTGGAAGCTGATGCTGGTTCATGGCAGATTTGACCTTTTAAAGGCTGAATTAATTTATTTTAGAGGTGGGGTTTTGTTTGTTTGATATTTGTCACCATTCTGGTCTGCAGCCACTGAGGACCTTGTCCAAAGAGCGCCCCCTGCCCAACATATTCAACCTCTACACAGTTCTGACAGTCCTGCTCCAGTTTGCTGTGCACTTCGGCAGTCTGGTCTACCTGTACAGGGAAGCACAGAGCAGAAGCCCACCCAGGTATCCTCACCGCTTCCCTTACACAGGCCCGGAGGTCCACTGCTTTGTGATGCATAACGCAGCTTCCGCACTCCGAAGCCTGCTCTGATTGCTGCACAATCAAGCAGGACAGTGGTCCTCCTGGACTGGAATCGGACCCCCTGGTGAAAGAGATGCCGCCAGATGAGGGACATTTCCATGCATTTCTTGCTGTCCTTTATGTCTGCTCTGTCTGTCCCACAGAGAGGAGCAGTTTGTTGATCTGTATAAAGAATTTGAGCCCAGCCTCATCAACAGCACTGTGTACATAATGTCCATGGCCATGCAAATGGCCACTTTTGCCATCAACTACAAGGTACCAATCTTTTTATATAAACACATTTTTAAAAAAGGACCATTTTAAACCATGAATGTGTTTTCAACATGTTCACCAAGAGTTTGGCTGTACATGTTCTTTTACATATTTTATTGTCACTGCTGTGTACTTTTAACTAATATGAATTGCATCAGTTAGAAGAACTTGTCTTTCCCAGGGCCATCCTTTCATGGAGTCTCTTACTGAGAATCGTCCTTTGCTGTGGAGCATTGCCTTATCTGGGCTTGCCATCGTGGGGCTCCTGACGGGGTCATCACCTGAATTTAATGAGCAGTTTGCCCTTGTGGATATTCCAACAGAGGTGAGCCTGTGGAGTTTGTATCGCAACGGCCGCTCGGACGGGTTCCCATGCCTTATCCTTAGGGATGTGTTTCACACAGATGAAGCGCATATTCATATTTGTTTTGCGCCGTGTCTTTACAGTTCAAGCTGGTGATAGCCCAGGTCCTGGTGGCGGATTTTGTCGCCGCCCTGCTTGTGGATAGAGTCTTGCAGTTCCTGCTCGGCAAAGGGACCCTGCGGTTGCCTAACTGAACCGTCCAATGAGTAGTCGCGAAAGCAATTGCTGTACCCGGCAAGCAGACTACAGACAGGGACGAGTGAAATCGCTGGCGGGTGACGTCTGCAACCTCCTCACCCCTCTTCCCCCGCACGGGCAGACGAGCGTGGCACGCAATACTGTACACACCCCCCAGTGTTCCTGTTCTCTGTCCCTATTCTTTGTCTTTTGGCTTTTTCTTCACTCAGCCCTGTTGCTTTTCTCCTCTCCATGTTATATAATCCCCTTTTATCCACTGTAACCCCCTCCCCGACCCCAAACGGCCAAGAAGATAACAGTATTGTGTGGAATGAGTGTGTTCGGTGCGTTTCAGTCGCCATTGACGGGCATTCTCTAAGAGAACTGCAGTGTGTTTAATTGGTTTTTTCTGTTTGTTGTTTTGTTTTTTTGTAAAAAGACAGATGTCTGACAGACTTATAAAATATCAAAAAACATTGTTGTGTCCTCTTTGTTACATCTAAACCATTTAGTGACCTTTTTTTCTTTATTTGTATAAAGGTGCTTTCAGTAACGAGTAATGGTATGCTACGTTTTAAGAAACGTTTGAACGGATATTATTATTATATTTAAGAAATGACAGTTAAAAACACTTTACATTTTCACAAAAAGTGTATATAAAACTTTTATTTATTTTTGGAGTTCCATTTAATTTTAAGTTATGGAAATTGTCGAGTGTACGCTGTTGGCAAACCTATACAACTACATTAAAAATGATACCACCGTCAGAATTGCTATATACACGAAACAGAATTCAACATCAAAGGTGCTCTCTCGTTCAGTAGCGGATCTGATAACACAAACATGAGGAAACTGAGCTGCCTAAATAACCGACAGAACATCACGACGGGTATCTGTGCCAAATGAGGAGGCCGTCTTCACGACTGCAGGGGTTACGTGAAACTTGTGCCGGGACGGTTGTGACTGTTGCGCGCCAGGCCCTCGCCGATCCTCCGCGAGTAGAGCGACTACAATGTGCCTTTCAGAGAGCTTGAAATAAGGGCAGTGAGCCCTACAAACTACATTTCCCATAATGCTTGGCTGGCTGCAACCGGGAGAAAAGCGTTTGTTTTGGCGAGCGCGCGGGCTTTGAAAGAAAATGGCGGAACGTCTAAGTGAAAAGTTTGAGGGGTTCGTATTTTTTTTCCTCCTGTGGTTAATTATTTTTAAGACACCAGTTGTATTTTTGTCGAAACGATCACGTTAAAAAATAGTTAAAGTAAACGTCTTAAACTAGCTAGCTTACATGACAAGAATGCACAACCGGTATCGCTAACAAGTAAGAGCTGTTAGCTTTCTACGTAGCTAGCGTTAGGTGAGAGAAATGGGTAATTTGGCTAATAGCGTTAGCAGCTAGCTAACTAGGTCGTCGTGTACTCTTTAGCTACTATGTAAACTCTTTTTTTCCCTAACATTTCGTTTCTTTCATAGGCATGGCGATATCCAACACACGGTAAGCCGTTTTTGAGGAATTGCTTCTTAAACGCTATCTTAACTTGGCTAGCCAGCTGTTTAGTAGATGTGGAGACCATTTTGTTATGCCAGTTTGTCCGCACTGTCTCGACTGGATAACTTGTCGTGCTGGGCCCTGGTGGTGCCTGTTTAAAGTATGACTCACTTAATAAGCCCCGTTACACGGATCCAAGTTCTTTGGAGCCGTTCAACCAGGCACGCCCGAACCCTGTTCTAGAAGTGCAGCGTTAGGGCGCAGTTCGCAGGTGGATTCCGTTTTAACCACCTCCCTTGGTGACTAATGAAACAACACTCCGAAACCCTTAAGTTCACCTTAACTGTTTGTTTGTTTTTTCCTTCTGCATTTTGTTTTAGGGCACATCAGAGGAAGTTTCACAAGGGACTAAAAGGCCACCATCAGACAGAGCCCCAAGCCCAGAGCCTCTGCCGAAGTCACCTCGTACTTTGTCTCCCTCAGCTGTCAGACCCACTTCAGAAGGAGAGAAGCAACCGGACGAGCCCAAGTCAAACGGTGCACAGGACAGCAGTGGAGGGAGAGTAACAGACGAAGTGGCACCAGATCTTAGCCCTTGCTCACGTAGGAAGTCCTGGAGGAGGTCAACTAGAGGCAGGAGATCACTCCCTTCCCTGGCCAGCACCTCCCATTGTGAGTCTCACTAACATTGAAAAATATATATCTGAGAAGGCTGTCTTGTTGGTGGGTTTAACAGTACCACTGTCCTGACATTGTAAGATGTGCTTTAATCTTTTTTTTTTCTTTTCCTCCTTTTTTTTTTTGTTTTTTTTTTAAGCTCTGTGTAAATCTATCAGCCAAGACTTGCGTGATGATGAGAGGCTGGAGAAACTAATGGAAACTGCGATGCAGGTACTTTACGTGGCTGGCGAGTAACTTGACCTTTCCTTCACCAGGGCTTTGCTCTGATCCCACCTTTAACTCTGTTGTCCCTGCCCTCCCTGTCTCCTGTGCCCACACAGCACACAGTGAGGAGGCTGCGGGACACACTCTGTACTCTCCCCGGGGCTGATTTAGAGTCACTGCAGACACAAGGTACACCTGATAGTTTACCTCCGAAACTGTGTTGTTTTAATTTGAAATAATGTTTTCTTTTCAATGAGTTGTTCACCACACCTCACAGGCAGGAGTTACTTTTTCTACAAACATGTTAATGGACACCTGTTTTTCTCTTGCTCTGTAGTTGATTGTTTACAGAGGGAATGGAACAGTGTGGCTAAAAACATTAGGGAAGAAAATTTACTTTCAGTCTCTAGCACTAACAGGTAAGGGTGAAGTTTAAGTGTACTTGAAGTCACATTTGTTCCAATCCCTGTGATTTACCCTGTTCTAACATAAATACATTCATGTCATTAAACCTGGTCTGTGTGTGTGTGTCTGTAGCAACCCTGCTATTCAGAAAGCCATTGAACGCACAAAAGAGGCCAGCAGCAGGTAGGCCTTTGTGGTGGGTTGTGCTGTTTAGGTGAAATGTAATGCATGTAACTCCAGCGTACCAGATCAGTCAGCATTTATTGATTTTTCATAAAATTAATGTCACATAATTACCTTACTTAAGGTTACAGGCTGAGAGTTCTTCTTGGGAGTCCCTGCTCAACAAACACCGCACTAAAGCTGAAGAACTGGCCAAGTGAGTACAACACAGGAAACACAAGAGTGGCCACTCGCACCCTAGTCACATTAAGACCATTGATGGACTGTGATTTGCGTGTCGTCTACAGACGAGTGGAGCAGGGCCAGGAGAGGGGCGTGATGCTGGACACATCCAGCATCGCCCAGTCCTCCCAGAGCAAACTTCTCCTGAACAAACCCGACTACCACGCGGTCCTAAGCCGGCAGCAGAGGGTGCTCAGTACAATGGAGCTGGTGGTGAGAATATGTGACGTTTATTAGATAACTTTTAGGTGTGAGGTTGCAGCGTTTGTCCAGCAGGAAGCGCTGGCGAGCTGCAGTGATTCCTCTTTCTGAAGTCAGCAAGCACAGAGCTCTGTTCTTTTAAATGTGCTCAGTGAGAAACTTTTACACATAATTACATGGCTTTTAGGAGCCAGAAGAATATTAGGGTGACGCACATCACAATTCTGCACACTTAGTCACTTCAGAAAATAAGCTTGATTTACATTAAAATGATTTTCTTTACTGTTGATTTTTGTCCCTAGATGGACTCTCAGTGCATGATGTTGAAGGAGCTTCTGTCCTTCCAAGAGCAGTCTCAGTTAATGGTGAAGGAGACCAGTGCTAGATTGGGTGAGAAATACACTGTCTGGTCACTTGGGCAGAAAAATGCTTCTGTTTAAAAATTCAACCAAACACACACACACACAAAAGAAAACAGTAGGTGATTGGTCCTTACTGTAACTTTTTGTCCCTTGTGTGTTCCTCACAGCTCGCAGTGCTGGAATCCAGGACCTGCCTTCTTCCCCAGTGAGGCATTTTCTTAGTGGTGCTTTGCCTACTGAATCGTCCTAGTTATCCTGTGATGTTTCCCAAAGGACCCAGCATTCAGAGACTGTAAAGTGTCCATTTTAACAGGGCAGTAAATACTGTTGTGTGTTTTTGTGTACATATATAAACACTTGTTCGTTCGTATTAAACTTGTCAAATATAAATATGCGACAACAAAAATACAACATTTTAAGACAGACATGTTATTGCGATTGGGTGACTACACCTTCTAGAATCCATATGGTGATCATAATGGTTATTATGAGAAATGGATGCATTATTACAATTTTATGAAGACATTTTCAAGGACTGGTGAGTTGGGATTGACCAAGGAGAGACACTGAACACTAGGTGGCAATATAGGTATTCATTTACAGGTACATCTCAATAAATTAGAATATCTTTGAAAGTTAATTTATGTCAGTAGTTCAATTCAAAAAGTGAAGCTTGTATATTATATAGATTCATTACGCAGAGTGATCTATTTCAAGCATTTATTTCTTTTAATGTTGATTATGGCCTACAGCCAATGAAAACCCAAAAGTCAGTATCTAGAAAATTTGATGATGAAAAAGTTCAATATTGTAGACTCATGGTGTCGCACTCTAATCAGCTAATTGGCACAACACCTGCAAAGGTTTCCTAAGCCATTAAATGGTCCCTTAGTCTGGTTCAGTAGGCTACCCAATCATGGGGAAGACTGCTGACTTGACAGTTGTCCAGAAGGCAGTCATTGAAACCCTCCACAAGGAGGGTAAGCCACAAAAGGTCATTGCTAAAGAAGCTGGCTGTTCACAGAGTGCTGTATCCACGCATATAAATGGAAAGTTGAGTGGAAGGAAAAAGTGCACAAGCAACAGGGATAACCGCAGCCTTGAAAGGATTGTCAAGAAAAGGCGATTCAAGAATTTGAGGGAGATTCACAAGGATTGGACTGCTGCTGGAGTCAGTGCTTCAAGAGCCACCACACAGATGTATCTAGGATATGGACTACAACTGTTGCATTCCTTGTGTCAAGTCACTCATGACCCAGAGACAACATCAGAAGTGTATTACTTGGGCCAAGAAGAAAAAGGACTGGACTGTAGTTCAGTGTTCCAAAGTCCTGTTTTCAGATGAAAGTAAATTTTGCATTTCAATTGGAAATCAAGGTCCTAGAGTCTGGAGGAAGAGTGGAGGGGTACACAATCCAAACTGCTTGAGGTCTAGTGTGAAGTTTCTACAATCAGTGATGGTTTGGGGAGCCATGTCATCTGCTGGTGTTGGTCCACTGTGTTATATCAAGTCCAAAGTCAGCGCAGCCGTCTACCAGGACATTTTAGAGCGTTTCATGCTTCCCTCTGCTGACAAGCTTTATGGAGATGCGGATTTAATTTTCCAGCAGGACTTGGCACTTTCCCACACTGCCAAAAGTACCAATACCTGGTTTAATAACCACAGTCTCACTGGTTTGATTGGCCAGCAAACTCACCTGACCTAAACCCCATAGGGAATCTATGGGGTATTGCTAAGAGGAATATAACAATGCAGATGAGCTGAAGGCCGCTATCAAAGCAACTCGGCCTTGCATAACACCTCAACAGTGCCACAGGCTGATCACCTCCATGCCATGCTGCATTGCTGCAGTAATTCATGCAAATGGAGCCTTGACCAAGTATTGAGTGCATATACTGTACATACTTTTCAGTAGGCCAACATTTATGTATTAAAAATAATTTTTTGAATAGGTCTTATTCAATATTCAAATATTCAAGTATTCTGAGATACTGACTTCTGGGTTTTCATTGGCTGTAGACTATAACCATCAACATTAAAAGAAATAAATGCTTGAAATAGATCACTCTGTGTGTAATGAATCTATATAATATATGAGTTTCACTTTTTGAATTGAATTACTGACATAAATGAGCTTTTCGATGATATTCTAATTTATTGAGATGCACCTGTACATTGTCATGCTGTACTGATATTTACCTTTTAAACCTCTGTGCCTCTTTTGCTTTTCTTGGTTGCGTTTTTTATGTTTTTGAGTTGGTAAAATGTCCCTGTGTGTGTGAGAGAGACAGAAACATAGACAACTTTTCATAAGCCTGCCAAAGTACTTTTTATACTTTTTATAAGCATGATTAAATAATTAAGGTATGTGCTTCAAGATGTCTTCACTTCCTGAACACAGATCAATCTTCCCCCGTACAGATCAAGTCTTGACCTGGATCAAAAAGGATCTTCACTGGATAAGCATTTTAATAGCTTAAATTGGCTGTAGTCCAACATTAGTCTGTGTCCAGGAACTAAAGTCTACATATGTATAATGAACGCAATACTCTTTGCTCAGATGTTCATCCTTGCCACTTGCTTTCTAAAATGACAAATAAACGATCCCTTACTCGCTCAAGAGCGCAAGAGAACAATCTTTGTACAGCTTAAAAGAAACTTGTTCTCTAGGAGCCTCTGTTTCCAGTTCGATGTAGCCTGCTCTCCTGCCTCATGTTCTCGCCACCCATTTGTGCCTCATGACCAATCTGTCCTTTCCCCTCCCCCACCGCGCCCACCCCCCCTCTCTTCTCTCCTCCCAGTGACACCGGGGTACTGAGGCAGAACGAAGCACTAACACTGCCCGCGATTCACGCGCCAGCTTTTCATTCACATCTTCCCTCGTGTAACCCCACCTCCCACTCTTTTCACCTTTCCCTATCAGGAGAAACAATGCAGGCTTCTCAAACTGATAAGCATCCAGTCCGGGCTGGCCATTTGAGATGATGTTTACTTGTCTTAGAATCTGAGAACCCCTGGACAGGAAGCTGTGAAGGTGATCCTTTGAGTACCCACAGCAGTGCAGCGAGGGCAACAAGCTTCGCCGCCGTGACAACGGCATAGATGGATCAAATTGCTAAGGCTCTGGGTGCAGCAGTAACGGTTTCGGCCATCTCCCACAGCTTCTTTCCATCTCCATGAGCTCCTTGTTGACGCGCGTTGATTAGTATTTTGTATGCGTAGTGATGTGGAGGAGGTGTAGGAGAAAAGTAGGGTTAAGTTAGAGGCATTGGGGGTGGGTGGCACACAGCTAGAGATCGATTCTTATTTAGATGAAAATGAGGCCGACTGCTCGTGGGCTGAGCGTGCATCTGCCTCAGAAAGAGCTAAAGAGGACACCTATTCAGGCTAAGATGGAGGGGAAAAAAAAACAATTCTCTCAGGGAGACAGGTAGTTTTCACTTAAATCAGTACACCCATTTTTAAAGGAAAAATCCATTAGCATGTAAACCTTTTTCATATTTGGTAAAAGATTGTTTAAATCAAATGGAATAATTTAGAAACCTATGCAAGTCCATATCAGTCTAAGGATAAGCTCTGTCTGAACTCTACAGTTTTCTAAGACATGAGTTATGTGAATATGTGAATTCAGCAGTGCTTGAAATGAAAATATTCAAATTGTAAGAAACTCTGGCTTATTGATTGAATGTCTTTTTTTGGACATGTTATAATTGTGTTTCCTTTTGATCACTTTCACGATTTTTCTTCCTCTCAACTTGGCTCGGGCTGTACTGAAATACTGTAGTACTGTTACACTAGATGTATCATTCAGGGCAAAATGGTGATAGATTAGGTAAACGGTGGATCCCCCCCCTCACAACTCAAATTCATCTAGGGTGCCTAACAGCGTGCTGGGATAAGTTCAGGTCATGGCTCGCCCGCTCCCTCGTATCCTCGCGCTCTTTTCAGATTGATTAGTCATAGATTGTAGCGGAGAGATGTGTCGAGCGTCAGCATAAACTACGGCCAGTTCTGTCCCGTTCCCCTCCTCGGGCTGCCGTCGTCTGCCTCCTCCGCTGTGCTCCAGGCCACCGCTCTCCCGTATGCTCCTCCAGCCATTTGTCTAAGAAGGCTGTCTTTCTCCGCAGACTGATGAACTGCCATAAAATTGTCCGCGTTTGCAAAAAAAAAAAAAAAAAAAAGGTTGGGGGGGGGGGGGGGGGACACGACTTATTTTTAATCTTCTGTCCGAACACTTGCAAAATAACAGATGGGGTGGGGGGTGGACAGAGTCCATTTGTTGGAGTATTTTTGATCAACCCTTACAAAATTTGATTTAGCACTTGATAAAAACAATGAAATCCATGATTTGTGGGAAAAAAAACATGCCTAATATTTAGGTGGACTGGAATGCTTTTTTTTTTTTTTTAGATGTCCAGGCCACAAAACCTCAGATTATTATTATTCAATTATGAAGAACTGAGAACGATAGTTTGGCACACACTGAGATTAGTCCTGGGCTAAATAGAATTTTCAATGCAATACGATGCTGTCTGTTAATCCAGAAATAGTTTTAGCCCATGTTCAGGAAACATGAATGATTAAGTGTTTCTATCCAGTGCTGTTCTTAATGATGTATTTCTTCATTGGGTGATTTTTATATACTCGGTCTCATGAACTTCCAGGAATCTCCTAAATCGTGCTGCATCTTGCAGATTCCATCAGACCTCCCTAATACTGAATTACAATAGTTAAATTAGAATACACACACACACACACACACACACATCTAAATGTGTTGTTGTTTTTCCTTCATTTTGTTGTTTTCATAATATAGAGCAGTACTTCATGTAAGTTTTGTTTGGGAATCCTAACAACAGTTACAGTGCGCACAACCATTCCAGAAACTAGAGTCCTTTGGGGTTAACTCTGGTCCAGACAGTTTGTCCCATTTTGAACCATACCTGCAATATCCACAAAGACTGTAGAGCGCAATAAGGCAATAAGGCTGTGCACTGATGTCCGTCATGTGTAGTATACCTATGCACTCGTCCAAGATCGTTAATATTTGTGTTATAAATACAGCCCACTGCAGGCCCCAGTCAGTAGTCACTAAATGAGCTGCCAAGAAATTCTCAAGTCGTTTAATTATCATCATATTTATCTGCTGTATCTAAAACCACGAAAAAGCGCGTTTGTTAAACTTTCAGCTATCGTTGGTTTAAGAACTTCAACTTGAACGGTTGTTCACAGGTTTGACTGAATAGTTATAATTTTTATTTAAAAAACCCCAAAACAAAACAAAACAAAACAAAACAGAACAAAACTTCACACTGGTTTGTTAGCGACGCATTAAAACGCGAACTATGTGACATTCTTTGCAATTTAGCTTGCTTAGATGGCTATACCTCCCCTTTTGATCAAGGGGCATGGATGTAGATTTGCAGGGGTCTCACCATTGTGCCCCTAGAGGTTTCAGATTATACGACAACCTCCTCATGGACAATGACGTAGCGGCTCGTGTCGACTAGCTCGAACGCGCGAGACAGCGGTGCGCTTTGGAGTAGGAAAGTCGTCTGCGCGAGAGCAAGGCTGCGGGGAAAAAAAAAAAAAAAAAAGAGACCAAGTGGCGCGTCGGCTGGGATGGAGCTGAGCATTTTCCATCTTAAACCGTGAACGCAGCGTTTTCCGTGGCGTGCGTCCAGCGTCCGCGTCGTCTCCGTTTCGATCTGTGCCTTTAAGGAGAGCTGCGCGAGCTAGCCGTGTGCTCCAGTCCCGGGCGCGGGCGCGTTGATGTAGCTCGCTCGCTAGCTCGGCCTCGCGGCTAAAGAGGGCAGCAGAATGGTGGCTTGATAGGCGCCTTTTAATTTCCGCGAGGAAAGGAGCGTTTCGTTGCGCCGAGAACCGAGACGTCGTCAGTTCTCTGGCGTGCACGTTTCCACTCGCCCTGGTAGTGTCGTACGAGCCAGCTAGCGATTCATCTACTGCACGTTAACAAAGTCGCCGAGCTTCGTCGCTGCCTTTTTTTCCCCTTCCATACCGAGACGAAGCCTTTTTCCAATTAGCTCACCAGCCTTTATGGTTGGTTTTCTCGATCCGTGGATTCTGGTCGATTTTTACACCGTGCATTCCCATAATCTCAAGAACCAGACGATCGGTTGTTGGGGTTTTTTTTTCTCCCGACGGTCTCAGAAAAGATATTCGCGACTTTTATTTCAAAACTGGCGGTTTCTGCCTAGCGGATGGGGAGTTAATTGGCTCCTGCACGGACTTGGTCTGGTGTCGTTGATAACGATGCGCTGCTCGCCGCTCACCTACTCGACAACAACGCACTGTTTTGCCGAGACACTCTGAACCGTTGGATCTGGGATACTTGATGTAGCTTGTTGGATCGTACGTTTTTATTTTTTGACTGTTTGCTTGTGCTTTCAGTGTTTGCGGCACGACTCACTCAAGATTTGATTTTCTGTGCCACTGCTACGTCCGATCACAGCCGTTTTTTTTTTGAGCAAGCGCATGTGGTCGGATTTTTCCCCCCATATTTTTTGTTGTGAAGCCACTCGCAAACATCCATGCCCGTTCAACAGCGGTTTTTACACACAACTTCGTCGCCTACCGTTTTTTCTTCACGTGTGATTTAATTGCATGTGCCTTTTAATCCTCTTTAGGATCGTTATTGATAGATTTTCGTGGGCCTTGGTACATGATTGCGGACGCAGGTACCTAACTCCATTGTAAATACCCCCCCCCCCCTTTTCGTTTGTGGTGGAAAACGGCGAGGTTGCTTTGAAAGTATGGATGATCAGACCCGAATGATGACGGGTCTAGGACTCGGCGGAATACCGCAAGCCGACGTAGGCGACCCAGATTCGGTTCGGAAGCAGCAATCCCTCGGTCAGCCACAGCAAGACATCGGGGATATCCTTCAGCAGATCATGGCCATCACCGACGAGAGCCTGGACGAGGCACAGGCGAGGTAAGGCATGAGAGATGAAATGCTGAAAAAAAAAAAAAAAAAATTTTTTATATATATATATATATATATATATATATATATATATATATATATATATATATAGATACGCTTATTCCCAGGACTTTTCAGTTAGCATTTGACTGTCGGATTTCAGAGAGGTCAACTGTTGTTTCTGTGTGAACGCAGTGGTATAGTTTAAAGCATTTTTTTTTTTTCGTGAATCGCTCGCTGTACCTATGCTACGTGGTTCTCATCTTGGGTCAACACAAGTGGAGGCATCTTTAAAAAGTTGTTTAACAGTTCTTAAAATTCTTCATGTTCCGACTGCATCCCAGTTAGTTTTCTCTGCCCCGTCCTTGCATTTCACACAACACGCACAACGACGCTTTCCTACCATTATTGCTTCAGTATAATGATTATAAAAGCAATTTACTTTAGTGATCCAAAGTAAACAGTTCGGGCATTAAAAACGCCGTAACTTCCATCCCAGCTATACTACAGAGTCTGGAGTAATAACCACTGCTCAAGCGTTTTTGGAGACGGGTTTCTCTGGAGGAATATGGTAAGTGCATGTGGTCAGTCTGACCCATACGAGGGCCAGCCGAGCGTTAAGCGTTTTTATTCACAACGCGTGTCCTGTGAAACCGTTTGGTTTCAGTACGTGCCGGCCAAATCGTGGGTCCCGGTAGATAAATGACTTTGATGAATTTGCTACCTTGTCATTAGCATAGATAATCAGGGAGTTCTTAATTAAGTCATCGCCGTCGTGCGGGGACGGCCATCAAATTGATGTTTGTCGGGCTGCTTCATGTTGCGATGCGGGCCCGAAGGAGGAGACGTTCACTGTTCTTTATTTGAAAGATTTGGGCATCGCAGTCTGTACATGTTGGCCGTGGTGTGACTGACCGTCCTGTGCACCCTGCAGGACTGGTGTGGGTCTTCTGGTTGGTGCGCAGAATAGCGCTTGAATTCAGAATTTCCGCAAACGATATTTTTTTGATGGATTGTGAATGCCTCCCGATGTGTCATTAGCTTGTGAT
Source organism: Electrophorus electricus (assembly GCF_041902795.1). NCBI lineage: Eukaryota > Metazoa > Chordata > Actinopteri > Gymnotiformes > Gymnotidae > Electrophorus > Electrophorus electricus. The sequence continues at coordinate 31,556,207 of NC_137502.1, read as the reverse complement.
TTTCCGCCAAACCATTTGACCACCTGGTTCTCTTAATTAATTCAGTTCTTTCAACCCCCCTTCCTCCCTGGTGTTCATCCTTTTCATTGTGTGCTGGGCGCAATCAATTCTCCTATAATGCGTACGCGAGTGCAGCTGTCCGCAAATCGAGTTTCTATTAATGAGATGTAAAGGGGGGGTACACGGGCAGGTTATGAACGCAAGGATATTGCTTTCTACGGTTGAATTACAAGTTAAAGGATTCATAGCACTCCACTTCCTGTAAATGTCCATTGTTTTGCTGTGATTTGATTTCAGTTTTCGCACGTGACTTGGACGGGCGCGCTCGTGCGCTTCGGCTTGTGTGTGGTTCTTGACAAGTGCGACTCTGGACGGTGTTGCACTACATTATTATCACAAATTACTCTCATATCGGAGCATGCCACGAGGATAGAAAAATCAAAATGATTTCTCCTTTGGTCTTATTTTCACTTTGTTGGAGCCTATGTAAGATATATTCATATTTAATAATCTTTCTAAAATTAATGAATCCTCAAACGTTAAATTGGAACATGTAGCTGAAGTGTAAACACCCCCCCCCCCCCCCCCCAAAAAAAAAAATGTTTGGTTCAGTTACAGACCTTGCAGTGTGACGGATCTGGTGTGCTTTGTTACAAATTCCACAACCACAAAGATCAAATAACAAATTGGTTGAGAACCAAGATTTGCCAGATTGTTGTGTCCAGCTGCAAAAGTGGACTGCCTTCTGGCTGAGGGGGAGATTCCTACCCCATCCCCTCCTCACTCAGACTTAAAGTACTCCAGCCCTTCAGGAGGCTGGCTGGCGACTGGCTGACTTTTCCCAGTTAACACTGCTGGGGCTCTGTTATGTAGTACGGTCAACTGTTTACCTCCCCCTGTAAATCAGCGCTGATGCCATAAGACATTGAAATGATCTCAGGTTCTCATAAACTTGTCTGTGAGCCTGCTCCCTGCGCCTCTTGCTTGCAGTGCAGTTGGCTTGTGGCACATGTAATGCTTGTCATGGTTGTGCGATCCAGTTTTCTTTTAAAACACCTCACTGTTATATTAATGCACAAGACAACTTTATTTATATAGCACATTTAAAAGACAGCTAGTGTCAACCAAAGTGCCATACAATGAAAGCCAAAAAACTGTTAAGATAATTCAAGCATTTAAAACAAGGCTCAAAGCTAAAAATTAAAAACAAATCGATGAAGCCAAACAAACTAGTAGATAATGTTTGTTTTTACATTACACAACATATCGTCCTGACCAAAGAAACATGGGTGATCTAGTCCAACATGTGCTTTAAATGGACTTGAGGTTCTCATTGCAGATCAGAACCTTCAGCACAAGGATTACTGACAAATCGGAAATATTTTTATCCTGCAAATACCTTGTTCAAGTCCAGTCAAGTTTGTTTTTCCATGCTAAGGTTTTGCATTTGCTGTGTCTGTTTTTATTAAATAGTTGTCCCAACACTACCACATACAGGGTATAGAAAATAACTCGCAGCATCCACGTTTTTAATTGCCTGAAAAGATGTTTTTCATCGTTCATGAAAAACAATCCGTATATACAAGAATTATTTTAAGAGGTTGGTGAATTAAAAACATTTTCCTCCTCAAACCTTTGAGGAAATGAGGGGCTTGTCAAAACCCATTGCTACATATTTTAGACCAAGATAAACTATCAGGAGGGAGGGAAGACCTTGCTGCATATGAAAGCTCTTTTAAAACCAGCCTGCAGTGCTGTGAGGGCCTATTGCTTGGCGTCTTTATGGAAGCGTCTTGAGGTGGGCATAAAGGTGCAAGCGATCGTACAGGAAGTGCATTTCAAATGAGTCACAGATCATTTTTGGGGTCGTCTTCAGAAATCTGGCTGTGTAAAAGCTGAAACCTTTTATGTTGATTTCGATGCTGTTTTTGAGCTTTATATGGAGTGTTTGGCTGACCTTGCAACCGTAGCGTAGGCGACCTGGACTTGATAAATGGTCGGTGCTAAGTGCTGCTTTGCAGGCCCTGATGTGAACCCTAAACCAAATTGATGATACTATTGAGAAGAAGATGGGAGGGAGAGAAAACCGACCTTCTGTTCAACAGACCTGGGAGCAAACACCGCGCCGTTTCCCGAAATCACTGTATTCTTCAGATCATTTTAAATGAGAGAGAGAGAATGTTCTGTGCAATACTCGCTCTACCATTTTAACGATGCTCTTTGTTGGGAAACCCAGCCCTGATCAGTAAAACCTCTGTAGCAGGAGCTGGTGCTGCCGGGTTGCCGGTAGTTGGCAAAGTCTTCGCCAGTTATTCACCAGAGATTTGTTCACTGTTTCGTCCATTCTTGTTGCATCCTCAGCCAAGAGACCAGCAAGTTGCGTTTCTTACCTTTTGTACTTGGCTCGGGCGTTTTGGTGGTGAGGGAGCGTCCTGGAATGTTGGTCAACCGGCTGCGTCGCGCTCGGTGTGCGGCTGCTCTCGCAGGTCCGCTGACGAGTCACGTGACCCGCCAGTCTCTCCCCGTCCGATGCGTGGGCTTCCTCCTCGCCCCGGCAGGCTCGGAGCGGGCGGGGGGGGAGTGTGCGCGGTCCGGAGGCGCCGTCACGCCCTGCGTCGGCTGCCTCCACCCTTTCACCCTGTCACCCTGTGTCCAGATGCTGGCCAGAGGAGGGAGCGGCCGAGTGGGCCGGAAGAGGCGACCCCACGGAGGGAGGGGGCGCTGGGGGGGGCATGGCAGGGGGCGCCCTGCCGCTCAGCGTCCAGCACAGGTCAGTACCGGCCTGCATGTCCACCCTCTCGCCCCTCCCCCGCTCATACCTTCCATGCCTGTGGCAGGCTTTCATTCCCCTCCTGCAACCAGGGGGGGAGGAAAAACCCCCCAAAGACGCACAGGAACATGCCTGCTCGGGGACCCTCGGGTAAAGCTAGGCCTGTGAGGGTTTTTGCTCATCCTTCCCATTTTGTCTGTACGCATCATTTCTTTGTTGTCCCAGTGTCGCCCGTGTGCCCGAACCGAAGTATTCACTCTTGCTCCTGGGCTCCCATCATCCCTCCCTCACTGAAAGTTTGGCCTGGTTCAGCCATGTCGTTTTGTACAAGCCTGTTTTTGCGACCAAGGTTCCAGGGTTTCACCGGTTACTGCCGGTGCTGTTCTGCTTGCTTCATTTTGCAGATGCGTTCTGTCTTGTACCTGAAATGTAACCGATTTCTCCTGAGAAGCAGGTAAATAATCACACGCCCTGGGGCATCAGCGATGAGTCTGGGGTTTGTTTGTGGGCCCCCCCCCCCACCCCGATCTGACCTCATTCATTTCAGCCTGTTGTTCTAACTGTTGTCTTTGTATGACACATTACTGCATGATATGCTACCGGCGTATCACACATTTGGTATGCGAGACTTATTTGTCATGAACACCAATATGTTTGCTTTCAGAGGGGAAGCGCTAATTAGCTTCTTTTTCAGGTAGTGCAGGGTATGCCGCAGACTAAGGGAAGGCATAGGTTATTCTCACACCTTCACCCCTCAGGACTCATTACTTCCAGAGCGAGAATCTCTGGCATTTTATTTCCACATAGCCCAGGTCATTGTGAAGAGGAAGACCAATTTCAGATTCGCGTGCCTGGTTCCCAGCTAAGAGATAAGGTACTGATAGCCGCTGATAAAGGCAGGCGGTCACGGCGCTATTCATTTCAGAGCCCCTGCGTGTCTTTAGATTACGCTGACCAGAGCAAACGTTCAGTAGAGAGAAACAGCACATAACTGAGGCTGCTGGGAGCGCAAGTGAAATTCTGCTTCCTCTGTTGCTGGGGACAAAACGAGGGCGTGGGGCTCACAGACGGCGCACGGTCCCAGATGAGCCGAGCAGCCAGAGGCGGCGGTCCGGTCCCGGACACGGCCAGGTCGCTGATGGAAAGGCGCCTGCGAGGCTCCGTGCTCCCGTCCCTGGGTGTACGGCCTCTATCTGAAAAGGAGTGAGACGGCACTCGTTTTGTAGAGTGACTGGTGTACTGGCTGCTCTCCGGTACCAGGGCACACGGACCACAGTCAGTCACTAAAAGAACTTCAGATGGAAATGACATTTAAATTTATGCCGTTTAGCTGGCGCTTTTATCCAAAGCAACTTCCAGTTCTGAGTGAACACAGCTTGGGCAACTGCGGGTTAAGGGCGTTGCTCAGGGGCCCAACAGTGGCAACCTGGCAGTGATGGGGCTTGAACCAGCAACCTTCTGATCACTAGTCAAGCACCTTAACCACTTGTTCAGTAAGTGTATTAGCCAGGCCTGCTAAACATATCTGTTTTTTGGGGGGGGGAGGGGGGGGTTTCTTTCTTTTCTTCCTTTTTCATTGACGGCGAAGACGCGACCACCGCAGAGTGTGTAATGTTGGATTGTTACTTTTGGGACACGGTTAATCCGCTTGCTGCTGCGCTTCACAGAGATGCTTGCTAGACGTGACCGACAGGAGTGCACAGGCCCTGCTTGTGCGGGCCGGAGGAAGATGTTTTTGCTCAGATTTGCATGCCTTGGTCTTCGGCGGTGCCGCGGGTGGGGGTTGAGGAAGGGGCGGGACTAATGCACGAATGGGCCGGTCTGTTTACCCGCCTTCCCCCTGAAGCTGAGCTTGGCCCGTTCACCTCTCATTCAGCTAACGAGAGGCAGGGACAGCGACCACAGCGCCACCTATGGTTAATTTGCGACGTCATCTCAAACGCGTTCAATTTGGCTTTGAAGTGTTGTGATGTCAGTAATGTCTCGTACGTAAATTGGGAAGTACTCGGAGGCCTTTATTCGAATGCTGTTTCGTCTGTTTTCGTTTTTGACAAATTTCCAGATTTGGAAGTAACATGCTTTAAGTGTAGTGTTATAAAGCATGTGTGTTCTCAGATTAACCTTGCACGTTGTGAGGTTTCCCGGTTACACGAGCCCTCCGTCCCCGAACGCCACGTGCAGCGTCGGCCCTGTGCCTTGCTGCGGGGTTTTTTGTTTTGTTTTTTTTGTCCGTCACTACGTGTGTGTCCTTCGTGTGTGTACTGGGAGGCTGAACAACACTGGTGCGCTCGCTCACACGCTCGCTCTCTCTCTCTCGCTCTCTCTTTTTTGTGTTTTGCAGAAAACACGCCCTGAACTGTCACCGAATGAAGCCGGCTCTCTTCAGCGTTCTTTGTGAGATCAAAGAGAAGACTGGTAAGTCATTCCCTCCTTTCAACTCTACGCTGCTTTCATCTCTAAGATTATGTGAGTTTTCTGGAAGTGTAACTCCACTCTCTCGCAACCGCTCCTTCTTCTTCTTCTTCTTCTTCTTCTTCTTCTTCTTCTTCTTCTTTTTCTCTCTCTTTGTTTTTTGGAGAAAAAAAAAATCTCTTTGATAGATAATTGATCATACGGAGGAGCAGAGGTCTATGACGTGCACAGACATGACTTGTCCTTGTGTGGCCTCCCACGGTGTCGAGGCAGACGAACGCCTCTGCGTTCAGCTCTTCTGAGCCTCTCTTTTTTGTCAGCAGCGGCACGACGTTGAGCGTGCCTGACCAAAGTCCCTGAAACCACCGCGCTGTTGGCAGCGCGTATGCACCCGAGCTTGGCTTCCGTCCGCGCCGACGAGGCCGGCAGAGGCTGCCCGGAGTGTCCACCGTCTTCTCTCCCCTGTACGAGACATCCAGACAGCGCCTATTGATGAGCTCGAGCGATTGACCCCATCTAGAACTGCACCAGTCCGCTTTAAAAAGGCCGAACTGTGAAAGATGCTTTGGCCTTGACCAGTGTGTGCCGTATACTGATCACCACAGGAATAGCCTGGACCTGGACCTTCCTTACAGCGATCTATACAGTACTCGGGTCCATTTTTCTTTTGTGTGTGTGTGCCTTTTGGCACGCACACATCCTCGCTGCCGTTTTGTGTTCATTCTGACCTTTTGTCATCTCCCCTGCCCTTTACCTTCCGAGATTCCTCCTCGGTCCTCCGGCAAACGTGCTCGCGTTGAGTCGCTGCCATTAAAAACATCAAGCGGCCGCCCGTTCGTGGCGATCTGTCAATAACGCGGCTCGCCACCCCTCCACCCCCCTAATTAGATGCAAGAAACGGGTTGGCTGGAGGAAAGCTTGGGGGAGGGCGTGGGGGACGAGGGGAGGGGGGGGTTTGTCCCTGTTGCTAGGGCAACCCGCTGTCTTATTTACCTAATGTCATTCACTTTGATTTTCACATTTAGCCTGCCAGCTGAGAGCAGGCCTGGGAAAGAGGCGCAGTGCTGAAAGTAGGCGCAGAACCTTCAGGCTTGTGGCATGACTGTTTCAGCTAAAAGGAAGCTGTGGTCGTAGCGAGAGACATGGCCTTCCCCTGCCCCGTACAGACAGCGTGCCTTTAGTTTGAGAGTGCGCGGCTCGCGAGGTAGCTCTCGGCCAGCTCGAGGCCTTTCGCGGCTCTTCCCCCGGCTCTTCCCCCACTGGAATGTGCGTTAAACAAGGCAGTGTCTTGGGTCCCCCCTCCACTTGCTGCTAGTGGGTTTTTGACAGCAGTCATCAGCCCACCCCCCTACCCCTTGATCTCTTTCTCATTCGCTCAGTCACTTGGTCTTTTTGCTTTCTACTCCTCCCTCTCTCTCTCTCTCTCTCTCTCTCTCTGACTCGTTCCCTTTCTTTCTTGTCAGCTCACCATCGGCGCGCACACACACGCGCCCCCCCCCCCCCCCCCCCAACATCTCTGCACAGAACAGCAGAGATGAAAGCAGCCCGAGTTCGGGTCTATCCCCGCTGCCTCGCTCTCCTCCTCCTCCTCCTCCTCCTCCTCCTCCTCTCGCTCTCGCTCTCATTCTTGAAAGAGAAGACTTGCTCTGAACTCCAGGCTTTGATATGGTAATGGTGATGGGGGAGGGGTGCTGAATTCCTCTGAGCACTGCTGCAGTTGTTTTATTGTTAAGGAAATGTTCCCCTCAAATGTCCTTCCCCGGGTTTGTCATTATTTTCTCCTTTTTTTGTGTGTGTGTCCCCTGTTTAAGTGGCCCTCATATGTATATTATGTATATAATGCACGTTTTGTTCATTTATGTCCTTCAAAAACACGAGACCGGAGCCGGGGGGAGAGGTGTGTTCAGTCTCCCCGCCCCCAATCTTTTAGGTGCTAGCTCAAAATGGCTGCTTGCTAGTAAGCAACCAGACAGGCATTTCATCTGTCGCCACGCTGGTTTTGTTCATAGGGTCGTAGTGGATCGAGCCCGGATCGTCACCCTCGGCCGGTTATCGCGGCCTCCACAGGCTGCGCTTTCGTTAGCAGTATTTGCCGTGCTGCTACAGTGCAGAATTGAGACGACTGGTCATGAGACTTGTATTTGCAGTTGAGTTGCCTTGCCGGAGTACGAGCAGATATAAGCGGCCAGATTAGCTTTCTAGCACACACCGATATCGGCTCATGACTCGAGTCAGGCTTAAATCCCCTGATTTAAAAAAAAAAACCAAAACAAAACGTGGGTAGTGTGTGTGGGCGGGAGACGGGTTCGTGGGTTATTTGGCCTCCAGAACCAGAGCTTGTGCCTCAGAAGACTTCAGCACTGAGAGTCTCATTATTAGACTAGTGTTTGACTGGACTTATTTATTTCTCCAGCAGTCGTCTTTCATATTTGTGTGCTAAATCCCTTGTAAACATGTATTAGCGTTTTGTTTATTTTTGCTTAAATATCTTGCCTGTGTAATCGCCATTCTCCCATTTACTCAGTAGAGACCATCGTAGATCAGTCCTGGATGAGAACTTCTTGCTTGAACTGGAATTGATGTCAGTGTCTTGCGCATTAAATTGCGTTTTACGAGCTTGAGTATTATATATTTGCCATACCAGTACTACAGTGGCTTTTGAAAAGCAATGACTCTGCATAATAAGAGTTGCGTGTGAAAGATTAATCCAGTTTAATGGAAAACCCCAAGTGTTGGTTTGCTTCAACTTTACAGCTTCATTGTGATCCACCCCGAGCTGGTTTACGCGGCACCGTGACCTGCCTCGACTCGCTCGGGTCTGAGCGCTGTAACTCGACACTCAAACGTTCACTCTCTTGCTTTTGCCTGCCGCTTGCACAAGTATGCACGTTGGGCCCTGGAGGGCAGGGTCCCCCGCCGGTCCTGCATTTGTCCCGCTGGCTCGACCCAGGCGCCACCCTGCTCCATCCCGCGCGCCTCGTGGCCCAACCCGTTCTGCGTCACGGAGAAACGGCGACTTAATCGATGGCAGGAGGTTTTCTGCTCTGCTCATAAGAGGACGAGTGAATTATTAACCAGCTGGCATTGCACTGCTTGTTTACGCCACCCCACCCACATCACCTAGTCTGACCCAGGAGGCGGCTTGCCGGACGCAGGCTGGACACGTTCCCAGCCTGCTTGCTGGTAGCTGATACTGGAGTCTGCGGTGGGTACGGAACGCCTGCCCAGATCCTGCTCGGGCGCCTTGCTTATGCAGGTTATTAACAGTCTCAACAGCCACCTTAATGCCCCAAATCCAGCTTTTTTTCCAGAGTTAGTTCGCTGTCTTTATTGTACTATTGTCAGTTAATGCAAGAAGTTGGTTTATGTACTCTTTACTAGTAAATGCTTATGTACTTTTTCTTTGCAATAGTAGGGTTGAGTGCGCTTTCATAGAGGTTGGACTGTGAACTGGCTGTCCAATCCTAGCGCTCGTGAGTTTCCCTCCTGAAGTCCACTTAATCACGGGCCTAATTAAGAGTTTTTTAATTATTATCCGTTCTTGAGAGAGCTTAATTTCAACTCTCCCATAAAAGTTTATGAGTTGTTAGAAACCACAGACTTCTATTATGTTTTATGAGGCCAAGTCTGCACACCCAGTGTGCAGAGGAGACTGCAGATTAGAGAGGCAGACTCGCGGGGAGAGACCACAGAAATGGTGGAGAGAGACAAACGCTTTCAGCAGTCACAGATGCAGACAGTTGGAGAGACGCGCACAGCAGCAAAGCAGGCAGAAAGGTAGAGACACGGATAATAAAAGGGATGCATGTACACACACACACACCACAGCGAAGGTGGAGAGAGGCACAAAGAGAGGTAGCTGCAGGTGTAGACACACACACTGCAAGGGAAGAGAGACAAAGCTAGAGAGACATGGTAAGGGAAGAGACGGAGAGGGATTGGCCAAAACGGAGGGACATGAAGAACAGCCAGTGAGGGACGAGGAGAGAGTAACGACTGGATAAAGCCAGGGAGAGAGCTTCTCTTACTCTGCCGGGCTCCCTCCACCCGTCTTTCTGCCGAGGCCGTTCCAACTGCGCGATCCTCTGTGCCTAATGCAGTCCACTTAGTGCTGCCGTGAGCACGGACGGCGCCTTTTGTTTTTGGTTTGTTTGTTTGTTTGTTTTTCTCTCCCCCCCCCCTTTTTGCCTTTCACGTGTGCACTGCAGTTCAGTATCCTCATACCGTCGTACGAGGATCCCGCCCAGGCCGCGTGCTCACCCGCCACACCGACACTCCAATTCGGTTTTCTCTCCTCCATTCGCCTCTCGGGAGCGGCAAGAGCAAGAAAAGAAGGCGCGAGAGAGGCGGGCGAGGTTGGGGGGGGGTTGCAGGATGGAGAGAGATTGATGAGGCTGCAAGAGCAGCAGTAATTACTCTGTGTCCAGTCGCCACGCCGGATTGGCGGACGGCTAATATCGCCCAGACCCCTGGCCCTGACGGGCACCCCACACCCACACCCCCATAAGAGGGGGTGGGGGGGGGGGAGCGCGAGCATCACCTCGCACTCTCCCTTTCAGCCTGCAACTGTGTGGGCTTGGACGTCTCTTTCCTCCTTACATTATTCCTAGAGGAATCGGGTGTCTGACGTCTTCGGGAGGGAGGACGGACGAACACGGAGCGCGCTTGGGGCGGCGTGTGCCGCCGAGACGTTCCCGTTCTGTGTGGTGTTCGCGGTAGACCTGAGCCACAAGGGGCTCAGCGATGCTGTCACAGTATTGCTAGGTCTGGAACGATATATCATTTGAAATATTGCGATACTCTTTATCAAATTGAAATGATAAATACTTGAAAGTTATTTTGTGCATCTTGTAACACTGTGGTAACGAGGTGAATACAGTGTTGCAGGCCGAAGTGTTGATGAGATTCTGGAATGTTGTGGCTGGTTTTTTAAATCCGTAACAGAAGATCCAGATATGACGTCTTTATTTTCCGCTCAAGTGGTCTTTGTGAAGTGGGCTGGTGCACACATTTGAGTCGTATGTTCAGTTAGTTAATTTAGTTAATAAACGTTCCATGACATCTGAACACATACCAGTTCACCGAAGTGGATCAGTATCCCAGGTCCAGTTCTCTCTCTCTCTCTCTCTCTCTCTTTCTCTGTTTTTTGTGGTGTGTGTATACATACATACATACATACATACATACATACATACATACATACATACATACATACACACACACATACATACATACATACATATATACATATATAAAATAATATATATATATATATATATATATATATATATATATATATATATATAAAAAATAATATTACATGCATGCATGCATGCATGCATACACTCACATTTATTGCCTTCCAGTCTAGGGCCAGACTTTGCAAGAAACCAATGTCTCCTCAATGATAGATATGTAAATGTTGCCGTGGCAGGGTTGGTTTCTTTGCCGTGGTCGCAGCATGGGGCAGAGTTGTAGGCTCCGCATCCTAATCCATACTAATGATGATTTAATTGCAATTAATAGGCACCTTTTCACTGCCCTGCCTAATCTCCCTCTCTGAGGCTGGCGTGCTGGGCACGGCTGTTCAGACAAGGCAGAGGTCATCAATGGCTTCCTGGCCCCGGGCTTTGCATGGACGACACCCGGAGGATGCCTTAGCCGCTCGCTAATCTCGGAAAATCCGTTTGCCTCACAAGAGGGTGTCAGAACAGATGCAAAGGTGCATGTAGCATATGCCGTCGTAGAGCCGCGAGGGACAGATTTATGAAGTCCTCACATGACCTTGTACCGTGGGGGGGGTGGACTCTTCCGCCCTGGCCAGGCCGACCCACTTTACCGACCTCACTCCACGGCACCGCACACTCAGTATGCTGCACGGCCTTCTGGGTAGCTGGCCTCGGCACTCGGCTCTGTCGTGTCGCTCGTTCGCTCGTTATAAATGTGGGGCTGCTCCTCTGATCTATTGCTTAATTGCCACCTAATTTGCATAGCAGTGCAAATTAACGACCTCTCAAATGAGCGTTCATTTTTCACAAGGTCTTTAGGAGCTCCTTAAGAGGCGGCGCTAATTAGCAGGCAAGGCAGCTGTGCTGATGAGCCAGGGAGGCGGGGAGCGCGCGCGGGGGCGTGGCCACAGGAAGGACGCATCGCGGCGGTGGACATGCTGTTCGTCCCCTTCCTCCTCATCCGCAGGAGTCCATGGGGGCCCCGTCCCTTCCGGGCCTTATGTGTGCGTTTGTTTTTGGATGCGGCACCGTCTGGCGAGGTCAGGAACGTTGGCCCTGTGTCTCGGTGTGTCCAGGACTCGCTGGCCGAGCGCATTGTTAATTGAGGGTTGATTAATGCCGTGCGAGGCCGGAGCCATGTGTTTGCTGAAGGTGTGAGTGCTCCCTTTCACACCCTCATCGCACCCCACTGTGTAAACATTGACCACTCGCCACTCCTCCACTCCGCTAAATAAACCCGACACACTGCTTAACGTGAGCGTAACGTGAGCTGCTTGGAGGCAGAGCTGACCGGTAGGTTCAGCACCAAGCTCCTCCTCCCTGCCTCAGACACTTTTCTCTCGAGTGCTTCCACATAACACCATTCAACCTGCCTCATTTAGTCTTTCTCTCTCTCCTTACGCACGCACGGGTGTGTGTGTCTGTCTGTCTGTCTCTCCTTCACAGTCTCTTGAGGTAAAAACCTGACTTTTGATGTCTTTCACTTATTATTTCTGTTTTTCACTCTACAGTTCTCTCGCTTCCAACCCCCCCCCCCCCCCCCCCCCCAACCCGGGTCTTGCCTTTTTTTATTTTTTTATGTTGCCTAAGATGTTTTATGTTTGTCTGATTTATCAGTCACTGCTCATCCTGTTTATTTACCTGTTAATGTGCAATGACCATTAAACCTTTATCAATGAGCAACATACGATTATTGATTGATTGATTCCCCCCCCCCCAAGTCGTTATGACAAGCAATGTGCATTGGCCATGTTTTTAAATGTTAGGGGTGTTTTGTTTTGTTTTTTTTGTTTTTTTTCTCCTCATAGAAGAATCATTTCACAGCTCATTAAAGGAATATTTTACATGAACTTTTAATGTGAAGATTGGTATGGGTGCTATGGCAGACCATTAATGTATCTTTTTATATTTCAATTATACACTCAGAGTACATTTCAGTACTGCGTGACGTATGAACAGCACTGTGAAAATAACCTGTGTGCCTGAGCTCACAGTTCCCACGTGTATTGATGGTATACGCAAGACTCGCCGACAGACTCCTGCAGACAACGTTTAGTTCAAGGCCATTAAAACTCGCTTCAGAATAACAGTGTTTAGTAGGCCAATGGCGGTAGGCTTTGGGCAGCTATATCACTAAATCACGATATTAAAACGTTCCTCTTTGTTACTTGTTGCCCTCACATATTGTAATAACACTGGCGCGTATGCTGAGGGCCCTCCGGTTAGCGTCTTCTCATCCACTTGGACTCTATGGGATCCTCCTCTGTGCTCAGAAATGGATCCCCTGCTGCTCGCGTCCTCCTCTGCAGGTTTATGGGCGGAGAGGCGATCGGAAGGCAGGAGTCTTGCTTCCAGACCTCCGTGATCACCCCGTTTTCCCCTCTCCCTCCCGGTGTTCGCTCGCTCTCGCTCATCCCTCCCTTTTGTGCTTTCTTCCCTTTCTTCTATCCCTCTCTCTCCTCTTCTCATCTCCATCGTGCTTTTAGATCACCTCCTGTGACTCCTTTTTTTTTTTTTTTTTTTCCCCCCACCCACCCCATTCTCCTTGGTTCTCCTTCTCCCCCTTTTCTTGCCCCTCTCTCTCTCCTCCTCTCTCTCCCTCTCTCCTGCTCCCTCACACTCTCCCAGTGAAAGGCTGTGAATACCCAAGGGAGCTGATGCAATTAAAATGCTAATCCTGTCTGTCTACCGAGAGAGGGAGGGAAGCAGTAGGAGGAGGGTAGAGGCTGACAGCATGAGGGATTGCGGCTCACATGGAGAACTCGACTGAAATGGAGAACAGGGAGAGACCGGGGGGGCTGGGGTGCAGAGAGGGGGAGTCGGGGAGTAGAGGGGGTGGGGGGTGTTTGGCGGGAGAGAGGCCAGAGTGAAATGGGGGATGCGAGAGAGAGAGAGAGTGAGACAGAAAGCGTTAAGCGGTACGGAGGCAAAAAGCAGGCTGAGCAGGAGCTGGGAGCACAGCCATGATGGACTGTGTTTCTCGTAATGCACTGAAAATGGCACCATTAATATACTGCTAGAAGCAGCGAACACAATGGCTTCGTCTGCGCTTAACACATCACCTGTAGGGTACCTGAACAGCACAGCTCCATCGTCCGGGCCTGAAGTGAGGGGGATTATGTATGCAGTCAAACCCAGCTGCTTTCGCTGAATATTTCATAGATTGACTTGACTAGCTCTATATGCTAACGTCACATGTTCCAACAAGCCTGTAAGGAAGAGACGCGCACACACCTCTGCATTTTTTTTTTTTTTTTGAAACATTGTATTGGAGAAATCTGGAAATATGTGACTTGTTTTGTTTAATTATAGTTGTTTGTTTTATTCGTTTGTTGAAGGTTCATGAATTTAATGGAAGGATATTAGTGCAACTTGGACAGATGTAGCACATTAAAATGTGCATTATCTCATTAGCATGAGGGTGTGTTTATATTAATGAAGTGTGCTAATTGAAAGATTTACAGGCTGGCTTTATTAATCCTCTTAACAAACACAAACATTCACACACCGTGAACTGGCAGGCTGCGCCTCTGAGCCTCCGCGCAGGAGGCAAACCCAGTGAGGTAGACGGGTATTCCGCCATTTGTCTTCTACCATTTGCCATTTAATTAGCAGCTAATTATGGGTTTCGGAGTCATTTTCACACCATAAGGTGCGCTGAATCCGAACGCCGGAAGAGCCGTTTAAACAGGGCACCCGTAACCCTGGCTTTGAGCAGGCCGGGGCTGTTGGCGCGATCATTAGCAATCACGGCTTAATTGGGATGATTAGGGGGCATGAATCGCAGGGGCAGCGTTCCTGGGGTCTGCAGCTGCAGGGCGCAGTGCGTGGTACCGGGCGGGGGCGGTGGAGGTTTGGGATTCGCGCGGTGGGCACAAGTCCCGCACTGATGAAACAGCAGCTTTCTTCATCCAGTCTGTGCTTTTAGTGCTTTCTGCCCGGGCAGCTCAGGAAATGGTTAGCCAGGGAGATCGTTTGGGGCCGCCGGACCAGTGTTTGTGTGCTGAACCATATGCACTCTTTTTCTCTCTCTCTCTCTCTTTCTTTCGTTTTTTTTCCCCCTCCTCCATGCCGACTGCATGGCGGTCCAAATCGTTTTTCCACTCAAAAAAAGAGCGAGAAGAAAGAACAGCCTCGCGCCGCAGTCGCTACGCAGCCGCAATCTCCGCAGAAATGCGCAGAGACGCTTAATCTGATTTAATGTACACCTCCCCACCCCTCCAAAAAAAGTTTTTCTTCTTGTTTTTTATTGGGCTTGGGAGTTTTACTGGCCAGAGCGGAGAGGGGGCGAGGGAGGAACGGGCGATCTCGGGGTCATTAGTTCACTCGGCTGGGTACGCTGCATTCCTGAACCATGAGGAGGAATGGGAGGGAGGGAGGAAAAAGGGGGAACCTGAATGGAAGGACCCAGAAGAGTCGAGGAGGAGCAAAAAGAAAAGTGTAATCGGAGGGGGGAAAAAAGCTGCTTTTTTTTTTAAAGGAGAAGTAGATTATTTGGGGAGGGGAAGAAAGTGGAAGAGCGTTTGTGTTTTGGGAGGGGGGATGGTATCAGTGGGTGCAGCTAAAAATGTGGCATCAGTTAAAAGTTTGGAAGAGTACAAAGAAGGGCTTTGATTTTCTCGTTTTGGATGGAACAATCATCAGAGCCACATTAGCAGATCCTGCGTGGAGGACGCACGCGTGCATGAGACGTCCACTTGTGCTTTCCATCTCTTTAGTTTCGTTCCTTTCATTTCTTTTCTTTTTTTTTTTTTTTTCTTTTGTTTTGTCTTTTTGGTTCTTTGCCTTTCCTTTCCTTCCATTTCTTTGGAACCCATCAGGAACTGGCTACACCAGCAGTGCGCAGAGCTGTGACCTCACCGCTTGGTGCTGGCCGCAGGAATGCCGTCCTTAGCTGCCGTCGCGCGGCAGATTTTCTAGAACCGGCTCTCCTTACCGTCTCGTGACACAGGCGCGCGCGCGCGCACACAGCCCTGCTGTCTGTCTGTCTGTCTCACATGGCTACCCCTCGGCAGCGGCGCGCGTTTGCATCGGGCTGGCGGGGGAGCGTGTGAGGGGCTGAGAGAGAGATGCCTGCGCCCGTGGGATGACGGGGGGGGGGTCTCGGGGTAATGCACTGCAGCGTGGCTGCCGATGAAAGCTGTACTTATGGCTGCCGGCGCCGCTAGTGACAACACATGCTCTCCCATTACTCCAGCCATGCCTCATGCTCACCTTCCACTGGCCACTGTCACTGAGGCACCATGCTGCCCTCTACTGGCCGAGAGCAGAACTGTTCCCTTCATCCTCAGTTCTTTTACTCGCTCGGCTGATGTTATCTGGCTGTGAATTATTCCTGTTTATTTGTTTATTTTTTTTAAAAGTAAGCATACGGATGGAATTAACATCTGTAACGTGCGCTACGGACATCGCCGCGGCTCCTGATGCGGCCCGTGTGTCGTGTTGTGCCACAGTGTTGAGCATCAGAGGTGTGCAGGAGGAGGACCCGCCGGACCCTCAGATCATGCGCCTGGACAACATGCTGCTGGCCGAGGGCGTTTCCGGACCGGAGAAGGGTGGGGGCTCGGCGGCGGCCGCGGCCGCGGCTGCAGCAGCCGGCGGCTCGCCCAATGACGGCAGCATCGAGCACTCGGACTACAGGGCCAAGCTGGCGCAGATCCGCCAGATCTACCACTCAGAGCTGGAGAAGTACGAGCAGGTGAGAGGCACGCGTGCCGCGCACGTTTGCCCAGCGTAACGGGCGATTTGCTTTGTTGGCGTCTAACCTTTTGTTAACTAGTCAATGACGCTGACAGTCAAGCAAACAGTGTTGGGTTCTCTGGGGGTTACTGGAGTTTGATGGTGTTACCACAGCACAGGTTGCCGCGCTCTGTTCTTACAAAGGGCCACGGAGTGGAAACACAGGGTCTGACGAGTTACGGAGCTGCTGCTTTTGTGCTCTGTAAGGACGATAATTGTCGCTGAACGGGTGGCGCAACTTTCCCAGGTGTCTCCCTTTTGTTGGCGTCGGTTAGCATGATGCCAGCTAGGAGTGCATCTCCCCACTGTACACCACGCCGTCACCTGATGTGACACGAATGCTAGCTCAATGGTTAAGGTACTTGACTTGTAATCAGAAGGTTGCTGTTTCAAGCCCTACCACTGTTGGGGGCCCCTGAGCAAGACCCTTAGCCCTCAATTGCTCAAGCTGCACTCAGTCATAATTGTAAGTCGCTTTGGATAAAAGTGTCAGCTAAATGCCATAAATGTAAACAAACAAATATACTCTCAGGCCTGCAGCGAGTTCACCAACCACGTGATGAACCTGTTGCGAGAGCAGTCACGCACGCGGCCCATCTCGCCCAAGGAGATCGAGCGCATGGTGGCCATCATCCACCGCAAGTTCAGCTCCATCCAGATGCAGCTGAAGCAGAGCACGTGCGAGGCCGTGATGATCCTGCGCTCCCGCTTCCTCGACGCCAGGTGCGTGACGCGGCCGCGCCGTCTCCTTCCACCGTAGGACGGCCGTATGGAGGGAACGCTCCGCTGCTTCTTTGTGTTCTTTCAAAATGTGCAGCTTGTATTAGATGGGTAGGAGGGGGGGAGGAAGCTCACTTTGATTTCCTTTTGGTTGCTGAGGTCAAGCTTAGAGGGTTTTTTTGACATGAATGAGAAACCCCAGATTTCTCACACACACACACACACACACACACACACACACACAGAGAGATAATTCTGCTTCCATGTGTGTGTGCGTGCGCCTGGAGTTGAGAGTTAAAAGCATCACTGACCGCATCATTTGTTGCGGCCACAGGCGCAAGAGACGCAACTTCAACAAGCAGGCGACGGAGGTGCTGAACGAGTACTTTTACTCCCACCTGTCCAACCCCTACCCCAGCGAGGAGGCCAAGGAGGAGTTGGCCAAGAAGTGTGGCATCACCGTCTCTCAGGTGAGTCGCCCTGGCTGTGCCCTGCCACACAGACTCTTCACAGCAAGCACGTATGTGTGTGGAATATTTGATTATTTGAATATTATTTGAATATTTGAGAGTAGTGCGTAGGCTAAATCTTTACTCGTCTGATCAGACGACTTAAGGTTTAAAGGACTCCGTTTCAGGTCTCTAATTGGTTTGGCAACAAGAGAATTCGGTACAAGAAGAACATCGGCAAGTTCCAGGAGGAGGCGAACCTGTACGCCGTGAAGACGGCGGTGGACGCAGCCAATGCGTCGGCGCAGGCTAGCCAGGCCAACTCCCCAGCAACCCCCAACTCAGGTACCTCCAACCCGTCGCCCTGGCCCGACCATCCTGCCGCTCGCCCGTCAGCCTGTCTGACGCGGTCCGGTGGATCCGTGACCACGGGCTTTGTGGAGGAAGGACCGGTGTGATCTCTAGTCGACTTTGCGTGACTGGCGAGCGAGATGTTACAGAGAGCTTCCTGTTTCGGCTGGCGTGAAGTCCTTTCTGGTGCCACGCTGTCTGCTCGCGCTCGTATAGACCTTACGGCGCCTGCTTCGGCGCCGGTTAACGGACTGTGACATCCATACCGTGGACTTATCGATTACCATTGATTCCGTACTTACTGTGTAGTGGGTGGTTTTTCTTGTGTAAACTCAGGGCGGCTGTTTGTGGGGAATGCCAGTAGCTTCTATCTTTGTGACACTGAATGTTTCCTTGAGTCTGTTTATTATGAAACACGGTGATTCTTATTGTTTCCCCACCCAAGTGCACCAATACGCACACGCATGGTATTAGTAACTGATACTGGTACTAGTGATTTTTGGCATTTTACTGGGCATTTGCCACGGCACGCCCAGTTTTGTTCCTGCTGCCACACCTCGACCGGTTTTATTTCCTTTCTGCTATGATCTGACTGGCGATTAGCGTGAGAGGAGACGTTGGCCCTGTGCCGGGCTTTCCTCCAGAACAAAGCAGGCTCACTGCTGGGGGTACGGAACAGCACCCGACCTGTTTCCACGCCATGGGCACACCCTTGGGTGCCTTTCCACGGCTGATGCAGGCAGCCCTGCGTCCCAGCAACCCTGCGGGCGGCACGTGAGACGTCCTCCGTCAGCGCCACAGAGATGGCCTTGCGGTCACCCCGCGCTCTGCAACAGCGCGCGTGGTGTTGGATGTGGAAAATCCAAACACATCCCGCAAACTCAACGTTCTGAACTCACAACTGAAACTGTACAGCTTTCTGGTCCTGCGATTCACAGGGTTCTCCTGTTAGAATCCCAATCCGCTTCCCGTGGTCCATCGGGAATAATCCTGGCCGCTGCTCGAGCCTGGAGAGCGTGAATTGTCGCACTTTTGCCTGGCATCAGCGGCACTTTTTAACCCACGTTGGGCTGACGGGAGCGACATGTCGGTGGGGTTTGAGAATTGGGGGAATCACAGTCGTGTCACATTCCCACTCCACAGGAACCACTGAGAACTGGAATATTAATAAAATGTCGTGGGATGTTGAAGGCCTTGGAAATGCCACTGGAGATCTCATGAACCCTCCAGTCAATAGCACAGCATTGTCAAAATCATAGATGATGTTACTTGTTTGTCCAGAATGAGCAGGCAGAGTCAGGCGCCCGCGCGATGAACCGCACTTGGTCTCTGGCTTGCCTTAGTCGAATGCCACTGGGCTGGCGTGGTGACTGCACTGTTGTTGGTTTTTTTGTTGTTGCTTTTAGCGAACAGTCAGTCTGGTTTGGTAAACAGGAGAAAATGCCATTCTTGGTGTAATTACCCGTGCTAGGCTACAGGTGTGGGTGCGGCTTCGTGCGTGTGTGCTGAAATGAACTCGCATACGTGTGGAACAGGTGGATACCCTGCACCGTGCTACACACCTGACGGACGGCTATGAGGAGCTGGCAGGAGGTGCAGTTTACACCCCGCACCACTTTGACGTGAGTAACATTAGCCTGCGCTGCAGAGACATTCTTACACAGGTTCTGTGCAGCAGCTGTAAATGTCCCTTTTCGGTGTGTCTGCAGGCCAACCGCAGGACGAGCCAGACCCGTCCACCTGCCCTCCATCCGAACAGCCCAGCAGTGTCCACCAGGACACCTCCAACTGAGTCGTGGAGCTTCCACCCCCCCCCCCCCCCCCCGCCCCACCACAGACACACACGCACACACACACACGCACACACACACACACAGAGAAAGAGAGAGAGAACATCAAGCCTTCCCCCAGTACAGTCCTGTTTCATTTTTGGTCTCTGCTTTTCTTTGTTTTGTTTTTTTTGTTGTTGTTGTTTGTTTGTTTGTTTGTTTGTTTTTTTGCTTTGAGCTAGCAGCTGCTGAAGCACCCGGGAATATTTGCAGTTCTGCTAAACAGGTTCCCCCACTTCCTGCCCCGCCAGCTAACCACTACCCCCGTCCTCTTCACAAACACACAGGCATGCCTCCCCCTTCGAGGCGGACAGGTTCTAAGCCTCGTGGGTCCTTTCTGCAAGAAGCTGCCACACCCCCCAACTCGTACTCCTGTTCTGCACTGTCGACGGGAGAAGAAAAGTTAAAAAGGGTTGGACAGGGGCACGTAGCCCCACCCAGTGCCACAAACCACACCCACAAATACTGGCTCACCCGTTCACCATGCGAGAGCTCCGCCCTCCCCGCTGGAACCAAAGTACTGTCAGCAGTAAAGTCTTCTCATCGGTGAAGAATGTCTGGACCAACCAAGACATCATGCCTGTCCTCCTTCCCTGTCTGTTTTCAGTGTCTCAGTGACATTTCTTCCCAGGTACTTCCCAGGTGCCCATATAAGGAAGATCCTCAGTTACCAGTACTCTGTTATCGGTGCTTGGTTATCAGAGAGGAAAAAAAAACAAAACAGTTAAGCACAACTGAAAGTGAGAGTTGGAAAAGAGGTGACGATAAGAGCGGTGTGAAAATAGTGGGTCACAAGTCATTTCACATTTAACTGCAGAGAAAAAGCAGACGACGTGGTAGTCAGGTCTGTACTTGACCGGAGCGAAGCAGCTATGTTCATCTTGGGGGGGGGGGGGGGGGAGTCCCTTTTACAAATTTACAAGTTTCTTTAGTCCTTCTTTTTTGTCCTTTTGTTTTTGGATTTTTTTTGTCCCCCCCCCATATGGTTCATGTTTAAGTTTTTGATGATACTTTTACACACACCCACAATGCACCAGCTACCATACTAACATATAACTGTAAGGATTAGTTGCTGTTTCTGTGTGAGAGAAGGGATGTGGTTGCTATGTAGGACAGTGGGTTAGCGTTGCACGAGGTGGTTTTCAGGTTTTTGGGGGTTTTTTTGTTTTGTTTTTTGGAAATGAAAGATGAAATTGTCTTCCATGCATGCAGTCATAGCTTGTCTGTTTGGGATTCATTTTTCTGCCCTTTTGCCCTGTTCAGAATAGAGAGGATGTAATAAACCAAAAAAAGAACGAGAGTCATTTACATGCATGTGGCGTGATGTTCATTACACACGGTGGTAGGGGACATGTCCCTCGGTTCAGATCGCGCTGGCGCTATATGCTGCACAGCTTCCTGTTGGCTTTAAATGCTCATCCACCAAGTAAAACTGAAAACCCCACAGCACCTGCACGGGCTACAGCTACCAGACCGCAGTTACCTGACCTCTTCCAAGCCAAAAATATCAAGACACTTGTGAGAAGCGTGGATGGAAAATGTTTGTGAAGGATTTTTTGGGGGAGGGAAGAGATGGATGTTCTGGAAGATTTTTTGTTTTGTTTGGTTTGGTTTTGGATGGCCTGTTGTTGCGTACAGTGGTGCCTGTTTTTCTTTGTTTTCTTTCTCGCTAATCACACTTTAATACTGATTGTATTGTATGCAGTTAAAGCACCACTTTCGTGATGATAGAATGCCACAAAAACACATCCCTTCTGTTGCCTACAGTTTACACTTTCAGCTTCTTTTTTTTAATTATTATTTTTTTTTAACTTTTTTTTTTTAACCAGTTAACATGGCCAATTAACAAGGGCTCTTCTGCTTTTGAAGTTTAACCAAAAACTAGCATTAGGCGTACTAGGGTTTAGAGTTGGACTACAGCCCGTAATGAGGATCTTGCAGACTAACGTTGACCTTTTTCTTCTGGGAGACTGAGCCGTTGTTGAGTCGCTCCCTCGTTTTCTTCTGAATACAGTTGAACCGCAGCACCAGGGCATTGTGATCTATAAATGAAACTGTTTAAACAACGGACTCGGCAACTGAAATGGAAGAGGGGTTTTGTTTATATGTATACAACAAAGAACAAACTTTAAGGACCTTTTCAAGAAATTACACAGATCATAGTGTCCTGTATTGATTGTTAGTTAAAACATTTCATATGTCTTATATCGAATGCTATTATTACACCAAATTACTCTTAACACTCCCACTATATTTTCCTTTGTACCGGTCATCTATGGATGTCTTTGTACAGGTTGTGGAATGTTTGTGTTTGTTTTTGTTTTTTATGCAACAGATGTTACTTTTTAAAGGCCTGGTTTATTCGCCTTTTTTCTTCTTATGGTCTAGATAACGTTCCTTTTTAATTTTTTGGTTTTACTTTGCATTGGGATTTTTGGAGTGTTGCCAGGTTGTTTTATGTGCTTTTGTTAGAGCTGGTGCCGTTTGTATATGGTGCATTCAGAATTTCCTTGAAACATGATCACACCGCTACCCTGTTCCTGCTTCTTAACTCTAGGAAGCTGGCGCAAAGCCTAACCAGCAATAACTTGACATAATGATAACGGGTGTCAACGAAAGAGCCCAAACCGTTTTTGCTGAGTTGAATTGGATTTAGGCATCGGTGCTCTTTCGGTCTTGGACTTACCGATGTCTGTGCACTCCCTACCGTACCACAACCGATTCGCTTATGGCGATGATTGTGAAACTTCCCTGTTAGAGGTGGACGAGTAGTGTGTGAACGGACCGCAGGGCTGTGTTGAAAAGCTCTGTAACGCAATATGAGTCGGCCTCTGCTGAAGGCCTGTCCCAAGTTACAGGGGTTGGAGAAGCGACGGGCATGGTTTAAAGGCCTGCCATGACGAAGGCAAGGGTCGTCGTCGGGACGTTTATTGATCTGTTTGCGCAAGTCGGAGTCCAACAGTTCCGCATTCCAGCACTACGGGCCAGATAGGCGCGTACCCAGGGCACTTCTACCTGCGTTTGTGAAAACACGTCTGAGAATGCGGCGTGTTTTGTCTTTCGTGCTGCCGCAGTTTCGCATCGCGAGAACACGGGCCGGGGGTGGGGGGCGGCGCGTTCCCCGAGGAGGGTGAAATTCGTTGATCGTTCACAGATGTGCGTGTTTCACTTTCTTCGCTGATCGCAGAGCATAAAGAGCGCATTGACGTGCACCAGCATGTCCAGGCTGACAGAAAAGCTGAATACCAACACTGATCTTAACGCCCTAGTTCAAACCCTCTCTCCTCCACCCCATTTGATCACCTACGAGGAAAATCTTGAAAGTACGGGAACGTCCACAATAATGATTTTTGGAGTGCGTGTAGAAGGGTACATGATCAGAGCTGCTTCGTTTGGGAAGTTGCGATGCCCCAGCGCTGCGGTTTACAGGGGCCCTAAATCAAGCCTCGAACGATGGCCTTCGTGTAGAGACGATAAGCCCCAGTTCTAGCCAGGGCCTAATCTAGCAGCCAAGGCTAATATCCACGTGACAAAGCAATAGTGCTGATCGAGTATCGGTTTCATATTCTGATTGTACTAATCTCAAGTCAGTACAGACTGAGCCTAGATCAGCATTTTACACTTACCAGGCATGCAAATGGCACACGGTGGCAAAGATCACTTCAGATCGTCATGAATCGAGGCTAATTCTGCTGCACCAAATCAAATGATGCTGAGGTGTTTTTCTTAGTATAACTGTAGTACATCGTTTCTCCCATCTGCCCCTGCTGTAGCTCCCACTCCCCTTCTCTACCTCCTATTGCCTCCATCTCCCTTGTATATAAGCCCTGCCCTGCCATTCAGACTTGCTGGTCTGTGATGAACTCCTTTTATACCTCAACTTTAGAACTGTTCTAGTAAGAGAAAAACAAAAGAAATATGAGAATTGTAGTGTTCCTTATTAGAAAAACTAAAACTAATAAAATAATCTAGTGTGCTTTTGATCCTTGTGTGTGTGATTTATGGTCTAACATATGAGGCTGCTTGTATGTACATGAATGTTTGCAACAAAAAAAGTTACTATTTGATTCATTTAAATCTTATATTTTGCCATCTAACCCCAATTTGAAACATGGTGTTAACAAAGGCTCTGTTTAGATAATCAGATCTTTCCCCATGCCAGATGTCATCTTTTTTCTTTTTTTTTTCATTGAAGAGCAAATATCAAGAAACAAGTATTTTCAAATAACTTTGTACCATCTTGAAACAGTGCCCATGATTTCAACATAACATGCACAACTATCTACACTAAAATTAAATCAAAAGGAAACGACCTTAAACTTAACCAGTTGTCTAAACATGAAACAAAAAAAAAATTCTTTGAACCAGTTGGCTAAACATGAAACAAAATCTCTTGAAGGAAGGAGAATACATTTATGCTTTCTTGAATCCAGCAGCAGTGATGTCCAGGCTTTTCACTACTGAAGACGGAAGCAACCGCTGATTATAGCAGGAGCTTGCCTGCACTCACCCACTGCTGTTACAATACATCATCTCCTACCCATTTCCCCATATATACCTAGTCTATAACATGTCTGCTGTGGTTTCACGTATACTGGTAATTACAGACTGTCCATTTCAGCAACAAACTGCATCAAGGTGCTCAGTAGCTCAAAAAACAAAACAAATCAGGACTGCATTAATTAAAAAAAAATAAAACGCACTAATGCTGAGAACACAACATTGGGGGAGACGGTGATTGTCCTAACAATATTTTTACTACACTTGTGCCATTTGCGGTATGACTACAGTCATACCATTTGCGCTATGACTACTCAGCACTTCCAGTCCTGTAGACACTTGCGCTAAGCGGACAAATCCTGTAAATGCTGCTGGGGCTCACAGAGTTAAGCGATCCGTGTGGCTGGAGTTCTCCGACAGCAGGCGCACTTTATTCAGAGCATCACCCTGCGTGTCGGTGTTCTCCTGCTCCTGCTCCTCCTTGCGACTGCAGAAGAGACAGAGGAGGCGTCGGAAGGTGTCTCTCATCTCCTCGTCCCGACAGGAGTAGATTATGGGGTTCACCAGGGAGTTGCACTCGGCCAGTACCAAGCAGTACTTCTCGTATTTCAGGACCTCACACTGCTTACATTCCAGCCCGTCCAGCAAAAGAATGACCAGACCGGGAGTCCAGCAGATCACAAAGGTGCCTGAGGGGAAACAGGAGGACATGCAGACAGCGTTAGCCTTTGTGAATCGGCTTGCGGCTTCCTACCCTGTGCTCGAGCATGCTGTGTTCACATCCTGTTTTCTGAGCTACACAGCCTTAGATGGTGAATCACAACTGAGATTCCCTGACTTTCATTAGGTGCTGCCACTTCAGTTAGCAGATTGTACAGCAGCGAAGCAGACAGGCTGTTGCATCCTCCCTCGAACAAGAACATCCATGTTCCCACAACTTCCCCATCATTAACTGTCCTTCATATGACCGCGGTTAGTAACCTTAGCCAGTTTTTAGCGACCTCAGCCAGAGGAAAAAAAACATCCCAGGAAGAAGCACAAGTCTGAGGCTTGCAGCCCTTACCCAGAATCATGGAGACCGTTTTCATCAGGCCAACGACTGTGTCGTTGTGGCCATTGTGAGCGGCGTGCGGGGCGACGCTCCGGCTGTTGCGCCGGACGTAGACGAAGATGCGTGCATAGATGGCCACCATCACGGAGAAGGTGAGGAGGTTGAGGATGGCCCAGAAGACCAGGAAGCTGCGGGAGTACAGCGGCGCTACCGTGGAGCACAAAGCCAGGTCGCACACGCAGTTCCAGCCCATGGTGGGCACCAGGCCCATAACCACAGCCACCACCCAGATGGCCACGATGAAGAGCAGCACGCGCCGGTTTGACATGGTGCTGTGCAGCTGCATAGTGAAGATGGTCTGGTGGCGCTCCCACGCCACGGCCAGCAGGTTGACCACTGAGGCCATCAGGCTCATCTCGATGAGGGCCCCGCGCACGAGCCACTGGGTCTGCGACAGCCCGATAGTCCACGGGCCCGTGTGGAAGATGAGGTAGAAGTAGGAAATGCCGGCAAACAGGTCAGCCGCGGCCATGTTGCCCAGCAAGTAGTAGATGGGGAAGTGGAAGCGCCGGTTGACGACTATGGCAGCCATGACCAACATGTTGGCGAGAATGATCAGGATGCAGACTGGGACCCCGAGTCCCACCACCACAAAGTCGATCGGCTTCCACTGCGGGATGATGGACTTGTTACTCCGAGAGTAGAAGAATGAGATGTTTTGCCCATGTCCTTCGCACTGTCTAGGGTACATGTTCCACAGCCACACGGGTGACCAAAGGCCTGCCTGCTCAGTTTCACTTTACTGAGGTTGTAATTCACCCTCCATCAGAAAGAACTTGGAAATCCTAAGGATCCAGATCCATCCCGATGAAAAAAAAGTTCTCATCAAGGAGTGTTTGTTTTCTATCCTAGAAAAATAAAGTAAAGCACACTATCAAAATATATAACAACCACCCTGATAAATTAACAATGATTAACAATGGAAAAAAAAGCAAGGGGTGTTACCCTCGTGTGTGTACGCATATAACATACAAACTTAACAAACCCCCCCCCCCCAAAAAAAAGTAATAAGACCGTCACCGACTGGCGCCACTATGTAGGCTAATGAAATGCATTTTAGAAGTGCACGGTGTGGCCCAAATCATTATTAGCAGTAGTTGTTCGCTTCCAATCACACGAAAACACTCAAATCAGCGTCCGATCCATAAACATGTCAATATGAATCAAGTTTTTTCAGTGTATTTGTCGCCTGAGGAAGCGCTAGTCGTCAGCAGATTTGAAAATTCGTGCACATTTTGTCATCGCGGCTCTCTTAATGCGGTGTAAACGTTTCATGTCCGACATCAAGCCCCGACTGACAGTGTTCCCGTTTTTCTGGTTTTCTGCCTGATAGGCCAATTGATTATGGCAATCAAATGAAGAGATGACGAACACAGAATACGGCTTTAAAAACGAGGGAAATTTAAAGGTTTCATATTTCTCTTACCACTACAAACGTAACGAACGCCTCTATTACTAACGCTTGGCCGGAGTACTGTCCCCGCACAACTCCACTGGGCTCCTTCGCAGGGCAGCTGATGTCTTGCAGTCGTGCATAGGATAGTCCATCCCCGAGCGAGACGGAAGCCTTTACTTCTTTAACCTAAACAACCCGCAAACTCACGAAACGGGTCTGCAGGGCTTCGAATCACTCACCAAATGGCTCGACCCGACATTAACGCTGTACGTTCAAACAGATCCAGAAAGGCTTTCGTTTTTTAATAAGGTTAACAAGTCTCTCCTACATGTGTTCCAGGGTGTGACGAGTCGACAGCCTTCATCGGTGAACTAGCACTGGCGGCCTGGAACCTGCGCGTGAGTCCGGGCCGCGATTCCGCTATACTGATTGGTCGGAGTTCCTCACGCGCATTCCGCTCCCAGCACAGTGGGTGTGTGTGTGTGTGTGTGTGTGTGTGTGTGTGTGTGTGTTACGCGCAGCCGTCGTGTGGCCCATCCGCCGCTCGTTCAGGGACTGAAGAAGACCTCACGGGAAACTAGATAAAGGTGGTTATCTTCTAAACGTCCTCTGTTAAGTTATTCTTTTCACATTCTGATCTCGCGGGGAAAAAACCAAAAAACAAATACATATAAGTAAATTTTTTTTGTTTTGTTTGTTTTTTTAATCTTTAGACAAAGGTTAAAGACCATCAAGAGAGTAAAAGACTAGATAAGTCATGGTTATATGGCGTGTTATTATACCAGTAGGAACAGGTCAGCATCAGTACTGGAACAAGAGATATCTATACACAATTAATCTGCAATTTCCCTTGAAATCAATAAAGATCTATCTATCTAGACATAAATAGAACTGTGAATTGAGTGCCTGAGACATGAGAAATAAAAGAGAGGACAGGATTATTTTACTGTTCAACGTACGATTCCATTGTGAAAATCACAACATGATATGACACTAAAAAAGAGGTCCCACTACAGTCTGCGGACTGACTCAGGCTGGTCTCGTTTACCCAGGGACTGAAGTCTGGGATGATATGAACAACAAGAGGGCCCCTTACAGAAGGTTGTGTAAGGCCACCAGACATCCTTTCCATCAGCATGCTATCTTCTTTACCCCAGATGGTTATGGCCACATCCTGATGTTTGTACAAAGAGTAACTGCAGTGAGGAAAACAAATCACACAAACACAGAGCTATACACACATTTCGTTCATTTTGCGCTGTACAACAAAACAACATATTCTGGCTGCTCTGTATATTAAAGGGAAAATAGAAAGCAGGCATTATATGTGATGATAAAAGAAGCTTAACTGATGTAACAACACTGACATCAGTTTGTAGTTTCAGTGACTCTGCTTGTTCAGTGAACCTGTGATCATCTTAACCCATGTTTCTTTTCTTTTTATATATAGCTACCATGGTAACAGTGCAAAACACAAATAGTGCAAACAGATGTGGAACCAATCATTTTTAACCCTTCAAACCTCAGTGATGTTGTTTAAAAGCTTTGATGTAACACACATGCCTGTTTGTTCTGTATGCATGTGGGTGCACATGTATGTGCATGTGCATGTGTGTTAAGGATGGTAATATGTTTGTTCACGCCATCAGAATAGTCACATGTTTGAGAAACGGGTTTAACCTAAGGAGGGAGCAGGTGATCTCTCCTGGACTGGGACGTGCTGCTAGGGGAGGGCTCCAGCTGGGCTTTAATCAGGTTTCCTCCTGATCCGGATCTCTCTCCGGCCTCCACAGAGTCAAGCCCGCACTGGCTGCACAGAAATACGGTAGACTGCGTGAATGCAAATCGAGGGACGGAGAAAAATGACATGGAAAAAAAAAATGAATTGATGAAATGGGAGACATAGGTCAGATAAACAGGATGTTTGTCAATGGTTAGCTCCCTGTTCTGTGATAAGTGTCTAGTCTGAGAAATGAGTTGAAAAAAAGGCTTAGGAGAAAAATGAATTACTTGAACATTTGTTACTTTGAAATCCTTTAAAGAAAGCGCAATCTCAGGCAGGTACGGCAGCTGGAAGAAACATGCACAGCCTGAAGGCTGTCTCAGAACTGTGTTTGTAAAACAAACTTATTTAATGGATCTGATTTTAAATTTATATTCCAAAAAAAGACTTTCCACAAATGAACATTCTTTTCTCTTATTACATGTTGAATGTGCTTTATGTAAATAAATAAACAATCTAAGAAAAAGAAATGAAAGTAGTAGTATTTGGGTATAAAGTACCACTGTTTTTACACGTATAGGTGGATTTTATATTGATATGTTGCTGTGAAAATATAGTGAACAATCTGTAAGCCATTCCTACCCTGTCATCAGGCGAGACGGGGAGAGACCAGATGCTGGACTGTGGCTGGCCTCTCGAAGGCAAAATGCAGGGCCAACATTCCATCCCAGTCATGGGTCACCACTATATGGCTTCTGTGACCTATAGCACAAGATACTGCTGTTTACTGTTTGTAAATATTGTAAACAGAATCAATACACTCAGTTTTACACTACATTCAGTTCAACATCATATGCTGATGCTCCCATACACACACAAAATGAAATTCTCACACAATTTATCAGTTGTGTCTGTAGACTCATATTAAGATTATCTGCAGTGAGTAGCTGTTTGGTTGAGAAGGAATATTAAACTCATCACAGCCGTGCTGGTCTAGCGCCACCATGTGGCAATACCTACTAACTGATCGTCTAAACTCTAAAAACTCATGCCCATCAAAATAGAAGCGGTACACAAAATTAAAATATCCAATTGTGTTAAATACTTTTAACTTCAAATAAAAACATGTCTTCTGAAGAAGGTGGGCTGGAGTGTGTTTCACTGGGACAAACCAATTTTTTGGGAACTGAAAATCTGTGATAAGCAAAACCCCAACCCAGGAACCTTTATTTAACCACAGCGATTATTTATCCCCTTTTTAAACAAGTCAAAAATATAGCTTTAACCACCTGGCGATACAATTATAAGAGAATTTAAAGACCCCATTCGGGGGGGGGGTTAAAAAACAAACCACAAATTGGAAATGATTCAATGGAGATAAAACAAAAAAAAATATTGAATAATAAAAAAAAAAAGGCTTTGGAGGATAATACCAAATTACAACTAGTATATAATGTTAAACTGAATCAAACAGAGCACAGGTTCACAAAACCTCCATAGTGTTAAACTCATCTGAAATGAGAGAGAGAGAGAGAGAGAGAGAGAGAGAGAGAGAGAGAGAGAGAGAGAGAGAGACTGTTCACTGTAATACTCATTAAACATTTAAAGACGATCTTTGTGTTACGATGCTTTTAGAAAATCTGACTTTTATGAACCTGTCACTAACCATTTCCCTCTTCACTTTCATCATCCACTGACCTTCTCTGTTCTCGATCTTCCAGACCAAGAAAGTTTTCTCGTCCAGCTCCTTAGTTGTTGGATATCTTGCGCAACAACTGGAAAGAATTAAAAGTAGCTGAAAGGAAGTTGAGGAAAACACTGATCTCCTCCCCTATTGTGTGCTTCTAGCAGAGTTCTTCTCTGATGTAACTACTGTTAAGGCATCATTCTCCAAGGAAAAGCTGGCAGCATCTGTATCCCAATCACCCCCCTTCCCACTTTTCTTAGTCCTCCGCCTCTTCCTTCGCTATTGTCCCTCACTAACGAGCGTGTTGCCAACTTGCTTGATGAAAAGAATCGCTAAATATGTCAGTCCTTTCTTCCCACCACTACTTCTTAAACTTCAGTATCTTGTAGTGTCTTCTACTGCCTTAGCATGGTTTCCTCCACTTTCAACAGAAAAGCAAATCTTATCTCATTCCTATCACCAGCCCCTTGGAACCCACTCCACTGTTCCGGTCCATTGCGCAGGACCTGCTCCCCTTCATCAGTTCCATTGTGAAGGATTTTTTTGGTCACGTACCAAAGGCCTTCCAAACAGTAAGGGTCACACCTATCCTGAAAAAAAGCTCTTGCCTGGCACCTTTATCCATCTGCAACGCATGAACGATATCACTTCTAACTCTTGAACGTGCTCTTCACACCTCCTTTTCTTCGCGTCCTAATCAGTGTAGGTTTAAACTGACACGTTCCACAGAACTGGCACGTGTAGCTGTCACTGAGAAGCTGCTTGCTGCTAGATCAGCCAAGCTGTCATCAGTCCTGATCCTTCTTGATGGCTCAGTCGTGCTCAGCACGGTCAATAACCAGATTCTCTTGTGCATCCTCGCAAGCCTTGGGATTAGTGGCCCGGCATGGCGGCGATTTGCTTCATACCTAGAGGGATGGTCATATCAGGTGACGTGGTGGGAATCTATATCTGCTCCAGGCAGACACGCCACTGGTGTTCTACAGTGTTCAGCGCTTGGTCCTCTGTCTGTTCCCCTAGTGATTTTATATCCTCAAATTATTTCTCATACCGTTATGCTGATGATACTTGATTGATTACACACACACACACACACACACACACACACATATACATGTGTGTGTGTGTGTGTGTGTGTGTGTGTGTGTGTGTGTGTCTGTTTTCAATAGAGACTATAAAGCAATTCGGTAATTGTTTTGGAAAAGGATGTCTGCCAAATGCTATAAATGTAAATGTGTAAATGTGGCCCTGAACACTAAAAAGAAGATGGCACCGTCACTACTTCATACCTACTACCAGAAATCCCCAGTATCTGTGGCTCATACCCTACAAATACTCCCTAATGAGTAACTGTGGATTAGAGACAAAAGAACTGACCAACAAAATAACAACTGTCATTTAGACAGACAGACAGATAGATAGAGTGTGAAAGAGAAAAAACAGAAGTGAGAAAAATAAGAGGAAACTGTGAACAAGCTCCAACTCTGGCTAACTTTCCAAGTCAAAACCACAAAGAAAAAGCTTACTGAAGCAGCTTGTTCATTAGTGCATTTGGCCACATATAAATTGTTTTTTCTTGTTGCACTATTGCTCTGCCATTACTGATTTGTATTTAACTTTGATAAGAGGAAGGAATTGTGTAAATTCTTAGTGTGGGACAGTGGAAGGGATTATTCTTTTAAATACTACCTCTCACCCTGCCATGTGCATGTTTGCCAATCCAGAAAGATCCAGAAG